>NC_091229.1:4635233-4707733 GCF_040958095.1 Procambarus clarkii
AACCAGAACGTAGTTGTGGTTGTTTCTGCACTCCTTGATGCGGTAGGGTCCTGAAAACCTGTTTTGCAAGGGAGAACCAGGGATAGGGAAATAGGCCAACACGAAGTCTCCCGGTTTATATTTCCTTACTTTGCTGTTCTGGTCGTAATGAGTCTTCATCCTCACCTGTGCTTTCAATAGATTATCCTTAGCAAAGTTATGCACCCTCTCTAGAATGTGTTGTAGGTTTTGAAGAAACTGGGGCACATTCTGATGCTCATTCTGAAGGTGGCATCACGTAGAGAGTCTTTAAAAGCTTTGAGAGGAGTACGGCACTTACGTCCGTAGAGCATCTCATAAGGAGATACTCCTAGAGACTCATTGGGAAGACTTCTAAATATACACATGATTAAATCTATTTGCTTATCCCAATCCTTAGAGGTTTCATTGCAAAACTTCTTCAGGAGTGCTTTAATAGTCTGATGACTACGCTCAAGAGAACCCAGTGAAGCAGGATGATAGGGGTTGGACAATACCTGTTTGATGTTGAACTCTTCCAGTGTCCTCTTGAAGAGATCACTGGTGAAGTTGGTGCCACAGTCGCTCTGAACCTCCCTTGGAAATCCATACTGGGTGAAGATCTTCAATAAGTGTTTCACCACCGTAGCAGCCGAAATGTTCTTTACTGGAACTGCTATGGGGAATCTGGTGGTAGGACACAGGATGGTTAGTATAAAGGTGTTACCAGAACTGGTCCGAGGTAAAGGACCAACACAGTCTATAATAAGTCTGTGGAAAGGTTCCGCGGGCACCTGGATGGGTGTCAGTGGTGCTCTGGGGATAGAGATGTTCGGTTTACCTGCCATCTGACATGTATGACACTGTTTGACGTACTGTTTGACGCTGTTTACCATACCTGGCCAGTAGTAGTCTTGACGGATTCCGTGGTAGGTCTTGTTAAATCCGTAGTGCGAGAGTGCTCCTTGGGCCAGGTGTAGAATAGTGGGTCGCAGGCTGGCAGGAATCACTAGTTGTTCGACGTTGGCCCAATTGAACTCCTCCTTCAGTTTACTGGGTCTGTATCTGCGGTAGAGCAACTCGTTCTCTAAAAAGAACCCAGGAATACTGTCAGGTTGAGTCTCAGCCTGGAAGAATAACGTTAAACACCTGAAAAGAGATGTTGTTGTCTTGCCTATATACTGGTTTTTTTGAGGCTTACAGTCCCCAAGAGGGCATTTGAAGGCAAAGACGACGTGGGTCTCTTTTAAAGCGTTCTGCTTTGTGTCTGGAGAGTTTCTCATGAGTAGGCTGGTCGTTTTTCTGGTTTTATAGTAAATCGTCAGTTGTATCTTCTGATTTTTGTCTGTAGGGATACCGTTTCTACTGACAATATCTTTCAGGACCCTTTCCTCCGTTTTTGGGCTGTGGAAAAGAAGTTCCTGTAAAATAGTCTAATAGGGGGTATAGGTGTTGTGTTAGTTGTCTCTTCACAGGTTGCATGGCGTTTCACTTTCCTTCTTATGATGTCTTCGACGAAACCATTGGAGAAGCCGTTGTTGACTAGGACCTGCCTTACCCTACAGAGTTCTTCGTCGACTTGCTTCCATTATGAGCTGTGGCTGAGGGCACGGTCGACATAAGCGTTAACAACACTCCTCTTGTACCTGTCCGGGCAGTCACTGTTGGCATTCAGGCACATTCCTATGTTTGTTTCCTTAGTGTAGACTGCAGTGTGGAAAACTCCGCTCCTTTCCATGACTGTTACATCTAGAAAGGGCAGCTTCCCATCCTTCTCTATCTCGTAAGTGAAACGCAACACAGAATTCTGCTCAAATGCCTCCTTCAGCTCCTGCAGATGTCTGACATCAGGTATCTGTGTAAAAATGTCGTCAACATACCTGCAGTATATGGCCGGTTTCAAGTTCATGTCGACTAAGACTTTTTGCTCGATGGTACCCATGTAGAAGTTTGCAAACAGGACACCTAGGGGAGAACCCATGGCGACCCCATCTACTTGCTTATACATGTGTCCATCCGGGCTCAAGAAGGGTGCCTCTTTACTACAAGCTTGGATTAGTTTCCTTAGACTGTTTTCTGGTATGTCAAGAGGAGTCCAGGCCGGATCACGGTACACTCTGTCGGCTATCATCCCGATTGTTTCATCAACAGGTACGTTGGTAAACAGAGATTCTACGTCCAACGAGGCTCTTATCCCTGTGGCCCGTGTTCCCCGCAGCAAGTCAACAAATTCCTTTGGAGACTTCAGGCGGAAAGGCGCAAGGGACATAAGGAGTCAGCAAGCCGGTGAGTCGTTTCGTCAGTCTGTACGTGGGTGTGGGTATCTGGCTGATGATTGGCCGAAGTGGGTTTCCAGGCTTGTGTGTCTTGACATTTCCATACGCATATCCAGGTTTATATTCCCCAATAATCGTTGGGAGGTGGAGTCCAGATTTCTTGGCGTTCACAGTTTCGATCAATTTGTTGACCTTTGCTTTCAGTTTGGCTGTTGTGTCCTTCATTACCCTTTGGAATTTAGTTTGGTCAGAGAGTATGAGGTTCATTTTCGCCAGATATTAGTCTTTTTTAAGAATGACGTATATTGGCGACTTGTCGCCTCTCCTGACAACTATCTCCTTGTTCTCACGAAGGCTTTTAGCTGCTACTTTGAGCTCGGGGAACAGTATGGTGCTTCTGTAATTGCCTCGATTCTTTCCTCCTTCCGCAATAAGTTCTGCTTGTAAGGTATCTTTGGTGGTGACCTTCTTTTGTGCTTCGAGGTCGAATATATCGTCCAACAGAATCTCCAACTCCACTTTCCGGGCCATCTTACTCGGTCTGGACATAACGTGACAGTTTATACCAAGATTTAGGAGAGTGACTTGGTCCTCAGTGAGGTTGATTCCTGCAAGGTTCAGGAAGCCGTCTCTTGGTCGTGGAATTGCCATAGGTCCTCCATATAACGTTGTTAGTTTCTTGATTATCCTGCATTCTCTTGATTATATCTACATTACCCAAATGTAGATATAAAATCGAAGATGTGTAAGCTCTATTCAGTTTCAGTTGTGTGTTTTTAAACTAAAGTCTTTGAAAATGTAATAAGTTTTACGAAATGCGCTCAAGTGTCGCGTCAGACTAGAAATAAAAATGAATTTTGGAGAATTGATCTTTGAATTACCATCAACAGTGAAAAGAAACGTAAGAAAGACCGAGAAAATTCGTGTTAGAATTATTAATCTTACTTTCTTGTTCATATTTAATATATATATATATATATATATATATATATATATATATATATATATATATATATATATATATATATATATATATATATATATATATATATGTCGTACCTAGTAGCCAGAACTCACTTCTCAGCCTACTATTCAAGGCCCGATTTGCCTAATAAGCCAAGTTTTCATGAATTAATTGCATTTCGACTACCTAACCTACCTAACCTAACCTAACCTAACTTTTTCGGCTACCTAACCTAACCTAACCTATAAAGATAGGTTAGGTTAGGTTAGGTAGGGTTGGATAGGTTCGGTCATATATCTACGTTAATTTTAACTCCAATAAAAAAATATTGACCTCATACATAATGAAATGGATAGCTTTATCATTTCATAAAAAAAAAAATTGAGAAAATATATTAATTCAGGAAAACTTGGCTTATTAGGCAAATCGGGCCTTGCATAGTAGGCTGAAAAGTGCGTTCTGGCTACTAGGTACGACATATATATATATATATATATATATATATATATATATATATATATATATATATATATATATATATATATATATATATATATATATATATATGGAACCCTCAACCCTATAAGTGGAGGGTTCCTACAAACTCGACCAGAGGTGGTACCCTCTATATAATAATAAAAAGGGTAGGCTATGCCAAATCTAGGCAGGGATTGGCTTGGCTAAGCTGGTCAAGGCTTGGCTTGGGTAGAAAGGACTGGTCATGTTTAAAAGCAAGGCAGGGTTAGGCTAGACAAGACTAGGTAAGGGTATACTGGGATAGGCTTGGGTACGGTGGGCTAGGAAGAGGTAAACTAGGATAAGCAAGGTTGTGCAAGCGCTATGCACTGCCAGAATGAACTATGCTAAGATGGTTTAAGCTGGGCTAGGATAGGCTAGGCGGGGCTTTGCAGGCCCCGCAGGGCCCCGGTTGACCAGTGGAGTCTAATGGTCTAACCTTCAAGCTAGTTTGCTGACCTAAGAGTGTATATGCCTAACCCCTAACCTGCTGCAATATTATTATAAAAGAAATATTACTTATTATAATCTTAAATACTAAATACCTGGATAACACAGGTGGCCTGCACCATGCTTTCTTCTTCTTGATAGTAGGTGCAGTTTGCATGAAGGGTTTGTCTTCCCAATGACTGCACCAGTACAGATGTTGGTAGAGGCGTTTATGTTGAGGATGATAAGAGTTTCAAAAGTGCTTGTTGCGTTGTGCTGTAGACAGAGGAACGGCGACTAAAACAGAGGTGTATGTTAGAGGGAGACTAGGACACCGTAGGGCGGTATGTTGTGTTTATGGCGTCAGCTGATCCCTGATGCTGCGATAACGGAATTCTTTTACTTGAAATAATAATTAGATTAATAATAGTTAACGTAACTTTTACTCAAGATTCACAAAAATCATTAACACTATTTTAAAAGAAAATTTAGAAGACATCTAAAACCAGATATACAGACTTTGTGTGATATTTATTTCAACATTATATATTAATAGAATGCTGTAACTATTATTTTTAAATATTAGGTAGTTGCCAGCTATGTATATCTCATATAAACGTTGCAAAAAGATTTTAGAATAAAATAACACATTTCACATTTCAAAAATCATCTTTGCCATGAATTAATACCTAAACATCTTTTTAATATAGTGATAAATTGTGTGAAACATTGCATAAAAATATTTACAAAAAGGTGCATGACAAGAAGACGAAGAGGCGTGATTTCAACAGGATACGTGGGGTTGTCACAAAATTCTGATTTTAATTATAAAGTAGTTTTCACAATATATTTTAACATAATTATGAAGCAGTTGAACTGCCAAATTTTTCTGTTTTATAAATGTATAATGTTAAATAGCTATATACATAACAGTAAAATAATGACACCTACAATTAATGATAACTAGAAAATAGTAAATGGTAATTCCACTGAACGAAAACTTAATACAAAATTTCTTAGATGTTTTTCGTAATATAAAGATTGACAGTAAAATATCTTATTCATTATGGAGTAATTAACAACAAAACAAACTTTATTTTCATTGCAGGACATATATCAGAGCATACTAGTGACTCATACAATAAAAATAGTGAGATTTTTAAACAATTCGGTTGTAAACCCGCAGAACCGCCTACCCGCCGAAGACGTAACATAAGATATGGTATATAATTCATTATTTTAAATTCCATATATAATCATTAATAATTTTCGGCAGCTATCGAGGTTCTCCATAGGTAAATTCCTGTACTCTAACAAGATGCTACTTGCTGTTTAGCTGTTTAAATTCTTGGAAAATCGTAATGACCAGCGACATAAAATATAACAATGAAATAGTAGCTGGTAACTGTAGGTGAACGAAAAATTAAATTACAAATTGATTAGATGTTTTCCTAAATATAAAGATCGACCTGAAGGAATTTTATGAATTATGGACTAATTAAGCAAAAAAATAGGTAATTTTACTTCAAGAACAGATACCAGAGAATAGTTTGTGAGTACATTTATATTGTATAATGGGAGAAAGCCCCTGGTAGCCGCGAATTAAAATAACCACCTACATTAATTGATAACTAGGAAATAGTATCTGGAAACTTTATCTGAACGAAAACCCAACACCAATTTGTTTAGATGTTTTTCTTAATATAAAGATCAACTGTAAGGAATCTTATTCATTATGGACAAATTAAGCAAAAAAAAACGATAATTTTCATTGAGGACCATATATTAGAGCATACTTAGTCACATATATATTAAAAGTATTGTGTATTTTGAACCATTGAGGTTGTAAACAAACAGAATTGCCTACCCAAAAAGTCGTAACATAAAAAGTTGTATATGTTTGCTAATTTATTATTTGATAAATGATTATTATTAATTTACGACGACTATAGAGGTTTCCCATTAGTTAAATTACTGTAGCCTGACTAAATGCTACTACGAAACCTATATAAATCCTGGGAAAATCACTATGACCAGCGACATTAAAGCATAGAGGGGTAAATAGTAACAGGCAACTGTCGGCGAACGAAAAATTCATTTCCAAATTTATTAGATGTTTTCCTAAATATAAAGATCCATAGGCTGGAATTTTCTGGATTATGGCCTAATTAAGGCAAAAATATATATATTTTTACTTGAAGAACAAATATCAGAGCATAGTCAGTGAGTTATAGAATAATAAGAGTGTGGTATTTCATTGTATAACAAGAGATAGTCCATGGAAGCGATAATAGACGTAGTTTTACACAAAATAACGTCCAAAAACAGCCGTAGAGTCAAATGGCAAATGTTGACGTTCTTTCTAGGAGGACAGGTTGAATTAAGAGCAGTTTAGTATTATAGATATAGTTAACCTCTGTGCTGTCTCAGGGTAGTTAAAGTGGCTGTAATTTTTCTGCAACTTTGTGGAGCACGGTTTCACATGTATATTTTCAAGTAATGTAGTAATAAGGGAAGATTTAATATTAAATGTGGATTAATAATCAATGTAATTACCAAGATTTTACAACTGACTGGCATGTAATGAGAGAGAGTTTTTTTTATACATAAAAAGTCTAAAATTAGATTTTTTTTAAGAGAATGTGACACATTGTATGGTAATATTGATAAAAAATATAAAGTTTCAGACCAATTTTCATATTATTCTTCAGAAATCCATATTTAATTTTTATTTTACACTCTATTTGATGATAAAGAAAAGATACAAAATATAATGCATGATCCAAATTTAAGAAACATTAAATTATAACAATTATTATATATATATATATATATCCTGGGTCGCATATGGAAAGAATTTTAAACAAATTTCCTCGTCGTTTTGTCTCCTGCTTTTATTTGAATACTAAAATCCCATAACAATCCTTTTGGAATTACTTGGAATTTGCATATGTGAGTGCGTTCTGTTACTAGATAATGCTCTGAGGAATGATTAACCCTTGTTCTTCGATGCCTATGCCAAGGATCAAAGCAAACACACTTCTATAAGTCTGGATACATCTGTCTGCAAGAAGAAAGTTGTGTTCCCACTAACACCAGACCCGATACTGAGCATTAGTGCTAAGATCCAATTGTACCACATAATCTACATCTTGATAATTACGTCAGTGTTAAGACTCACTGCTAACATATATAACATAATAAATATTGGGCCTGGACTAGGCAGTAGCTTCTTCAAGAAATTTATACTGGTTTTAAGACTCACTTCTAAAACATAATATGACACAATAACATTAAACCAGCAGTGAGCACTGGTTACATCAAGACAAGCTAACACATCATATTACACATTAAACCAGCAGTGAGCACTAGTTACACCAAGTTAAGCTAACACATATTACAAATTAAACATTAGACTAGCAGTGAGCACTAGTTACACAAGACAAGTTAACACATAATAAAGAACATTAAATATTAATCCAGCAGTGAGCACTAATAACATCAAGAGAAGCTTACTCACACTATTACAAACTAAACATTAAACCAGCATTGGGCACTAATAACATCACGACAAGCTAACACATTATATAGAACATTAAACCAACACTGAGCACTAGTTACATCAAGAAAAGCTAACACATAATATGACACATTAAACATTAAACCAATAGTGAGCACTAATAACATCAGGACAAGCTAACACATAATATTACAATTTAAACATTAAACCGACAGTGAGCACTAGTTGCAACAAGACAAGCTAACACATAATATTACAAATTAATTATAATCAAACAGTGAGGACTAGTAATGTCAAGACACGCTAACACATAATATGGAATAATAAACAATACATCAGCAGTGAGCACTAATAACATCAAGACAAACTAACTCATAATATTAATACAAAATAAACATGAAACTAGCAGTCATCACTAGTTACATCAAGACAAGCTAACACATAATATGGAACATTAAACATTAAACCAGCAGTGACATCAAATAGCATCAATACAGGCTAATACATACTATGATAGAATATTATCAGTATTCTACCATTTGAACTCTTTTAGCCTTCGTAGTTTCTATTAAAAAACTGGGCTTAAATAAATATTTTATTATTATTATTATTATTATTCTTTAGGATAAAATTCCAAACATATATGTTTATAAATTTTAGGTTAAAATTAACACCAAGTTTTTTGCACTCTCCTGAGTGCTTTGTCAAAGATTGAGTATGTGGTTAGGACGAAATACCTCGATGACTAATCAGTTAGTCATTGAGAAGTCATCCTAACCACACTCTCAGACCTTGACAAAGCACTCAGTGGAGAATATAGACTTGGTGTAAGTTTTTTCATAAAATTCACAAATACATATATGTAGGTTTTTATCCTATGTTATTGTCTGTGAGTAGAAATTACCCTCAATTATTATTATTAGTAGTTTTAAATTATTAGTAATAATTTTTATTATTACAATCATTATTATTATTATTTTATATAATTATTATTATTATTATTATTATTATTATGAGAATAACCACAATAATGTGATGTATCAATGAGAATGTCCAGAAGATCTATGATGAGGATTCAAACCTATGCTGTGGGTATTCCCACACATACACACCCCAAACAGCCAGGCTATACTGAAACCAAAACCATACTGAAAAGTGTGCTCAGTTGAACTCCAGGCTGCAATCCTTTTGACCATTTCTTTGGCTGGTTGTCTGGGGGCATGTGCATGGGAATACCCACTGCATAGGTTTGAGTCCTCATCATGGCTGCTACATATCTTCTCATTATTATTATTATTACTAGCAGTACCCGGCCCCGCGTTACTGTGGCTCAGCAATGCATGTGCGTTGTTGAGCCACAGCAACCTTCCCAGTCCTCTCCACCAGTCCCCCTCACCTGTCTCCTCGGCTTCTCAACCCTTCCCCACTCCACTGTCCCCTCGTCCTCCCCACCATTCCCCACTCCACCATCCCATCTTCCTTCCCACCACTCCCCTGTCCCTTTGTTTTCCCCACCATTCTCCATTCCCCCATCCCCTCGTCCCCATCATCCCAAACTACCCCGTCCCCTCGTCCTTCCCAACCATTACACCCTCCCTTGTCCCCTCGTCCTCCGCACCATCTTTCACTTCCATCCCCTCGTCATCTCCACCATTCCCCACTCCCTCGTCCAATGCCTTCCCATATGGTCTGATGTTCCCATCAGAAAATTGGGAACATCAAGTGATCTGATGTTCCCATCTCTGAAATATGAGAAAAACAGTTAAAAATAATTAAACGAAAATATGAAAAAATATAAAAAATAAACTATACTTACGGAATGAACGGTATGGTAAACAACACAGCTCAATTCCAACGCAATTCTCACAAAACAAATAAATCAAAATGAAAATAAATCAAAATCTATGAAAGTTAAATTTATCACTGCAAACAAAAACATTGAAATGGAATTGTAACATATCTAGTATAGCATGTGTGTTGCTCTTACATGCAACTGATGGCGTTGTTTTTCAAGAAAAGCATAGTTTTACCTGTCACAGGTGTGGCATCTGTACTTAAACATACGAAATGAACGGTATGGTAAATAACACAGCTCAATTCTAACACAATGTCACACAAAATAATTCACTAAAAGCAAAATAAATCGAAATCTATGAAAATAAAACTTATCAATGCAATCTGAAATATTGAAATGGAATTCGTGACATATTTAGTATAGCGTGCATGTTGCCATTATGTGCAACAGATGGTGCTGTTTTTCAAAACACGCATGGTTTTTACCTATCACAGGGGTGGCATCTATATAGTAGGTATATATATAAAAAGAAGCGTCTATTCGAATGCAACGTTGTGGCAAAATTTCAAAGCAATCGGTAAAGAGGTTTTGACGATTTCCATCACATGAAAAACACAGTTTATCAGAAAAAGCATGTTTTTTACCGTCACAGACGTGACATCTATATAGTATGCATGTAAAAACCTGCTCGGATGCGAATGGAACGTTGTGTGAAAATTTCAAAGCAATCGGTGAAGAACTTTCAGAGATTTGCGATTTTGAACAAACGAACATTTCCATTTTTTTATATAGATTATTATTATTATTATTTATTATTATTATTATTTATTATTATTATTATTATTATTATTATTAATTATTACTGTTTTATTATTATTTATTATTATTATTATTACTATTATTATTTATTATTATTATTATTATTATTATTATTATTATTATTATTATTATTATTATTATTATTCAATATTATTATTATTATCAAATTAAATTATCAAAATCATTAAACATTATGAAATATTATTATTAAATTATTATTTAATATTATAATATTAAATATAATAATAATATGACACAGGAGCTTTAGCTAGGGTGTCGTGTTAGGAAAGTCTCATGGCTTAACATAAAATCTTTGGATACATTGTTGTGTAAGGGAGGTCTTGTGTCCTTACACAATAAATTTGGCTTGGGGTCTCGTGTTAGGGAAATCTTGTGGCTTAATGCAAAGTCTGTGGCTAAGGTACCGTGTTAGGAAGGTCTCGTGGCTTTACACAAAATCTTTGGCTAGGGTGTTTTGTTAGGGAGGTCTCATGGCTTTAAACAAGTGGTTTGGCTAGGGTGTATGCAGGGTAAAGTAGGACGTAGACAGTCCCCCTTTATTATGGGGATGGTATACCAATCCTGTATACTTTATTGTATTATGAAAATATGAGTGAATGTCCCATAGAGTGTGTAGACTCTACTGAGTATTGAGCAAATTGTGGCAGAGTTTAATGAGGAGTGCAAATCCCATTGTGTTTGAAGAATTTATTATATTTTGAGCAAATTTTGGTAGTTTATTAAGAAGAGGGAAAACCCCATGGAGTGCATAGAGTTTGTTGTATTTTTGAAGAAAGTGGTGGAGTTTTTCTGTTATAGTTTAAGTGGGTATAGGTTATCCAGAAACAGTCAGCAAACCCCTTAGAGTTTATTTGGAACAGGTAAGCAAACCCAATAGAGGTTAATATGAAGTAGTATACAAACTCTGTAGAGTTCACTAAGACTATTGTTGACTACAAGTACTCTGTAAACCATCATCTCTCAGTACCTACCAATATCTACTAATTCTCCCTATTAATCACAATGCTCCTTCAACTACCACTAACTTTGCAAACCAGTATCATCACACTGCCACCATCTACCAGAATCCCCTGTTAAACTACAATTAACTTACCAGCAACTCCTAGCATTATTAACCAGCAACAAAACTACCTCCATCTACCTTCCCAACTAATGGTTGGGAAGGACGAGGGGATGGAGTAGTTTGGGATGGTGGGGACGAGGGGATGTAGGAATGGAGAATGGTGGGGAGGACAAAAGGACAGGGGAGTGGGGCATGTTGGGAAGGAAGAGGGGATGGTGGAGTGGGGAATAATGGGGGAATGGTTGAGAGGACGAGGATACAGGTGAGGGGGGGGGGACTGATGGAGAGGACTAGGAAGGTTGCTGTGGCTCTGCAACGCACATGCGGTCCTGAGTCACAGCAATACGTGGCCGGGTACTGCTAGTATTTATATATATAAAATATATATATATATATATATATATATATATATATATATATATATATATATATATATATTCATAATAAGTTAAATAAATAATAAATTATCTTTACTTCTTTATCTTTACCTAAGAAAATTTCATGTCAATTCAAATATTTCTCGTATTCATTATCAGATCTAAAATACGAAAGTTAAGTTAACATAAGCAGCAAAACAAAATACTCATACTGAATAAGAATACCTATGTAAAGATCAGATAAATAAAGCAACACTAGTTACAAAACATAATACTAGATTCAACTTAATGTGAAGTGATCAGACAAAGTAATACTTAAACATTTTTACATGGATACTCATCAAAGCTAATTCAAAATCATTATTAAAAACTACAAACGTACTGAAATCATATATAAGATCAAACAATTTAAAACACTTATAGATTAACAGTTTGACACATAAGAAACATAAATATGGCACAAAACTTACATTATTGTATTACATTTTGAGTTAAAACAAATACAACAGTACAAAATTCCCAAAATTGAAATGAGTATCAAAGACACAGATCTGGGGAAACAAAAGAAAATAATAAAGAAGTCAACATGAACTATATATGAAAACAAAAGGCCCACTGTGAATTATACAGTGTACAATTGAGCAGCTGAACCTATAATATTTAACAGAGGCCGCATCTCTCTGATATATAAGGATTGCATTATTCTGAAATCTTACTAACCAATCATACAAGTGTCTACAATTTTTAATTAGGATTACAACAGACAATAATTCGCCTCATTCCAATGATTTATAATCTCTGAGAATGCTGGTTTGGACAATGATAATCCATTCCTAATTAATATTCCCTGGTACTCCACTATCCTAATCTTAATGTTCGGAATGGAACTTCTGATGTATAAATCATTACAGCTGGAATATTTATACATTTATACGATACTAGAGAACAGAAGGGTAGGCACTTTACCTTTAAATTTAAAATAAGAACCAATGGTATTTGTATTCACAAAAATAAATCTAAAGTCTACATGAGGATAACAATGTTGTAAGAGTTCCCTCAATCATCTTTCTACAAAAAAAAAATAATGGTGCCTTCGAAAGGTAATTTCCTGTATTTAATATCCCTTTCTTCCATAGTACTCATATAAGAAGGGAGAATCGTCTTATTTAAAAAGAATCCTAAGAAAAGTATATATTATATTAGCAGGGTAACCATTATTTGAAAAAAAAAATTACACGGAAATTAATTTCTTGATCAAATTTGGACCAATTTGAGTATAATAAAAAGGCTCTATTCAGCAGAGAATCATTTTAATTTTTCTTAAAAATATCCGGATCAAATGAATTAAAAATTTTAACCGAAACCTGTGAAACATGATTTTATGTAAACTTTAGTGTTAAAACCATTAAGGTTACTCACTTTGACTTCAAGAAACGACTAAGAATTATTAATTTCACACTATGTAGTGAGACGTTTATATACGATGCTCTCTAATCTTATCAACATGAAATTGGTCCTTGAATAACAAAAAAGTGTCATCCACTTGTCTCCTGTATATAATTGGTTTAAAATCCAGAGGACATTTGTCAAACGAATTTCTCTCGTGAAAGCTTAAAATAGCATTAGCTAGTCAGGTTAAGGCAAGTGCCATACTTCAAGACATTGTCATTATACTGCCTTGTCCACGACTTAGTATTGATGGAAAGTTTATAAGAGGGTGACTTTTCTGCTACCTCTCCCTTACTATACAAATTTTCTGTTGTTACTTTACTGATTGCTTCCTTACCAGCTGCAGGTGAAATTGATGAGTGATCTTTGTTTTGCTTTATTCTGGTAACAACATAATTAATTCTTTCCTTGTTGTGAAATGGAAAAATAATTAAACTATATTACATATAGCAGTACACCCACGCCTACAATGAAAGCACACAACTGAGAGGTTTCTGATTCGCTGTTTTACCAGTCTCTAGTTCTGAACACGAGCGTGACGTGAGAGGTGGTAAGCTGCTGGCTAGGATACACCCTCCCTTTCTCTCTTTCTGATTGACATTTATTGCTGCTGGGTATTATTCCTCATAATTTAATATTACTTTTGCATACATGCTGCACAAAAATGAAAATTTATGAATGACAAAAATTTAATATTTTAACAAATTTGAAAATAATAACATATATATAAAAAAAACACATGTTAACAAATTATACTTCTTCTTGTAACCTAGTGTAAGGCATCACACAAACCGTACATCGAAGATACCTGAAGTACATGACATGAAATCTCTCTGCAAAATTGCAAGGGGTATGATAGAAAATATCATTTGTGAATGAAACGGAACAGTGTCGAGTGCCTCTTATTTTTAGTGTTTGGGAATAGTGTCAAATATCTCTTATTTTGAGTGATAGGGAATGGTGTCAACTTCTTCTTACTCTGAATGGGGGAATGGTGTCAAATGCCTCTTATTTTAAGTGAGAGGGAATGGTGTTAAATGCTTCTTATTTTGAGAGAGAGGGAATTGTGTCAAATGCCTCTTATTGTAAGTGCAAGGGAATGGCGTCAAGAGCCTGTTATTGTGTGTGAGAAGGAATGGTATCAAGTTTGGTGTCAAGTTCCTCTGGCAGTGACATAGTGAACCGGTTAGGATAAATCACCAAGTTGTGGATCTTGACCTGTGGGTGAACCAGTTGGGGACAGGATCCAACTATGGGCTCTTCAAGGAGGGGAGACGGTGTGGCCAGTTGACGCAAGTAGTTAGAAACTCTATGGCACCACATGGGTGACACTGTCGACCCACGGTGGTGACACAAGTTGCCACCCATGGGTGACAATGTCTGCCCATGGAGGTGCCACAAGTTACTAGCCATGGGTGATCTTGCCTGCCAACGTTCAAGACACAAGTGACTAAGACATCGAGGCCTACGACGAATCTCCCCAACATTGACACCCCACATGACATATGCCGCAGCCTGAGCTCTGGCTACACTGTCCAGGGAGGAGTAGATGCTGTTGTTGGTGAACGAGTTTTGGTATGTTGGACAAATGCGCCCAGCATACAAGCCAATCCTCGCAGCTAGAAGTCCCAAGTCCAGAAGGTATACTGCTGGTGATGTTTCCGTATTGGCATAACTTGCTGTATCATCATCTTCAAAGTCTTGCAAAGTGGAGTAGTGTTCATTGCAGTCGTCCAGCACAGCATACCCCATGTCTTCTAGTACACTTATCTCCTCTCTCAGTGTGGCCACGTCGTAATCACCTTCACAAAACTGGCAAAAGGGAAAACACGATGAAGGTAACACAAAAATATTTAGTGTGTGTGTAGGAGTATGTGTATACTCACCCATTTGTACTCACCTATATTTGTCTGCAGGATCGAGCATTGACTCTTGGATTTCGCCCTCCTAGCCATTGGTTGTTTATAGTATTTATAGCGTTCTGTGTGAACATTTCTTCTATTTCCACGCTGTCAATCCACCCCTGAATATTTTAGATGTTCCTATCATATCCCTTATCCCCCTTCTTTTTTCTAGTGTCGTAAGTTTCAGTTCCTTCAGGTGCTCCTCATACCCTGTCCCTCGGAACTCTGGGACGAGCCTTGTCGCACACTTCTGAACCTTCTCCAGTTTCCTCATGTGTTTTTTCAGGTGGGGGCTCCATGATGATGTGGCATACTATTAGACTAGTCTCACGTAGGCAGAGTAAAACGCCCTAAATGCCTCCTGACTTTGGCTTCTGAATGATGTTCTAACGTTTGCCAGTGTAGAGTACGCTGCTGTTGATATCCTATTTATATGTGCCTCAGGAGTTAGATTAGGTGTTACGTCCCCCTCCTGGTCTCTTTCTCAAATCGTCACAAGTAGGCAGTTCCCCTTCATTGTGTACTGTCTCTTTGGTCTCCTATCACCTAATCCCATTTCCATAACTTTACATTTGCTCGTGTTGAACTCCAGTAGCCAATTCTCTGACCATCTCTGCAACCTATTCAAGTCCTCTTGGAGGATTCTACAATCCTCATCGGTCACAACTCTTCTCATTAATTTTGCGTCATCCGCGAACATCGACATGTAAGACTCTACTCCTGTAAACATGTCATTAACGTATATTAGAAATAGAACTTGTCTCAGCACCGATCCATGAGATACTCCACTCGTTAATATTCGCCAGTCTGACTTCTCGCCCCTTACCATTACTCTCTGGCTCCTTCCTGTTAGGTAGTTACTTACCCATGCTAGGGCCTTTCCGCTGACTCCCGCCTGCCTTTTAAGTTTGAATAGCAGTCTCATGTGCAGAAATGTATCAAAAGCTTTTATGTCAGTCCAGAAATATGCAGTCTGCCCATCCTTCTCTGTCTGTCTTATTCTCGTTATTTTATCATAGAATTTCAAAACATTTGTCAGGCATGATTTCCCTGTGCAGAATCCATGTTGATGTTTGTTTACAAACCTAATGTTCTCTAGGTGTGCAACAAGTCTTAGCCTAATTATTCTTTCAAGTATTTTGCACGCGATGAGTGTCAGTGATACAGGTCTGTAGTTAAGTGCCTCTTCCCTATCGCCTTTCTTGAAAATTGGTATGACATTTGCCTCCTTCCAGCAACTGGGCAATTGTCCTGACATAAATGACTCATTAAAGATCCTTGCCAGAGACATGCTGAGTGCATGCACTGCCTCTTTTAGTATCCACGGCGATACCGTGTCTGGCCCAACACTGGATACTTTAGTTGCATCCAGTGTTGTCAGGTGTTTCATTACCTCTTCTGCTGTCACCTCTATATCTGATAGTCTTTCATCTAAGGTAATTCCTTCTAACAATGGGAGCTGCTCAGGCTCGGTAGTGAACACTCCATGGAAACTGGCCTTCAGTGCCTCGCAGATTTCCTTGTCACTTTCAGTATATGTCCCCTCTGTTTTCCTTAGTCTTGTCACTTGGTCGTTCACCGACATTTTTCTTCTTATATGGCTCTGTAGTAATTTAGGTTGCTTTTTCCTCTGATCGCAATATCGTTCTCATAATTTCTTTCCGATACTCTTCTTATGTTAATGTAATCGTTCCTAGCTCTGTTGCATCTAATCCTGTTATCTTCTTTCCTTTGTCTTCTGTACTTCCTCCAGTCCCTCTTGCTTCTCATTTTTTGCTTCTTGACACTGTCTATTAAACCATGGGTTATTATATTCCCTCTTTCTTTTTTCCTTTACTGCTGGTATAAATCTCTCTTCGGCCTCCTGGCATTTCCATATGACCAGGGCCATCGAATCTTGGACTGTTTTTCCTCTTATTTATTACTCGCACTGCACTTCTTCCACATAGTCCCTTATCCTCCTGTCGTCCCCTTTCCTGTCACTTCTCCTTTCCCAGACCTCTTGTCTTATGGTCACAAGTTTGAGTTCCATCATGTAGTCAAAGACTAGGACACAATGGTCACTGGCCCCTAGAGGTATTTAATGTTCTAAATTCTCGATGTCTTCTACGTTTTGGATGAAAATAAGGTCTAATAGGCTTGATGTATCCCCTCCTCTTTCCCTTGTGTTTTCCTTCACATGTTGTATTTGGAAATTCCTGTCTATAAAGTCTACTAACTTTGCTCCCCACGTTTCCTCCCCACAATGGGGATTCCTTGATTCCCAATTGACCAATTCCCAATTGGTCCATTATTTCGGTCATTCCATAACTAGCAGTTTCGCTCTCATTCTGTGAGCTATTGTGGCTGCCCTCTGATATTCATCTATACATGTCTTGTTGTTGTCATCATACTCCTACCTGGACCTTCTACTGTTTGGTGGGGGATTGTAGATTATCAAGATCACAATCTTCTTCCCATCTCCTGTCAGAGTCCCATGTATGGAGCTTGTGCTTTCATTGGTGCCCCGATTTTCCAGGTCCTTAAACTTCCATTTCCGCTTTATTAAGAGTGCCACTCCCCCTCCCTGTCTCTGTGCCCATTCTTTTCTTATCACTTGGTACCCCTCTTGAATGTACCCTGAATGGGAGTTGAGAGTGGAAGTAAGGTTGTATAAGTCAGAGGGGAAAGGGGGAAGTGGTGAGGGGGTCGCAAGGTGAGGGGGTCATATGGAAGATTGGGTTCAGAGGAGGGTGAGGGTTGAGCGAGGTTTGGGGGGTGAGTGGGTTGAGGGGGGGGGCATTGGGGATTGAAGGGACAGGGGGAGTTGTTTAGGGTAGTAGTGGAGGAGGGGTGTGATGGTTGGTTTGGGGAGGTTATGACTTGGCCCGATAAGGTCATTGAAGGGTGTGATGTAGCAGGTTGAATTGAGTGCAAGTGGGGTGGAAGGGCCAGGGAAGTTGTTGGGGGTAGAATAAGGGGGGGGGAAGGGATGGGAGGGATGAGTTGGGGAGGGTGTGTGACTTGGGAAGGAGTGGTGGGGCGAGTAGAGCCCCAGTGGTATGCAGGTAGGTTCGCCTTGTGGGCTACTGTTCACCTTTCGTCATATACCTCTCAAATAAACACATTTTAATAGCCTTCGCTGCCTCTGAGTAAATTTATGAACTTCATTATTTAATCCATTGCCTCTTCATTTGAAAACTGTACTAGGACTGGTCGATTCTTGTTACAATTGTAAGATCCAATCCGGCGGCTGAGTTCAACTTCGTTTCCTGTTATCTGTGCACTAATACATCTCAAAATCTCATGTAATTCATATTTTTCAATTTCTATCCTTTCATGCCTCGATGTTGTCAAAGATCCATCTTCTCAGTGATGCACTCTCTTGTTGGTAGCTCCTCCCCTGGATACTCCCCGTCCCTCCTACACTCGCTACTCCATCCCCCCACTAATCCCCTCTCCCTAGCCATGCTGTTAGTCCTGCCTAGTTCATTTGCAAGACGAATACATTCACATTCACATACATTGTGTGTGCATGTGTGTGTACGCACCTAGTTGTGCTTGCGGGGGTTGAGCTCTAGCTCTTTGGTTCCGCCTCTCAACCGTCAATCAACTAATATACAGATTCCTGAGCCTACTGGGCTCTATCATATCTACATTTGAAACTGTGTATGGAGTCAGCCTCCGCCACATCACTGCCTAATGCATTCCACTTGTTAATTGCTGACACTGAAAAAGTTCTTTCTGACGTCCCTGTGGCTCATTTGGGTACTCAATCTATGTGTACCATCCCTTGTTTGCGTACCACCCGTGTTAAAAAGTTTATCCTTATCTACCCTGTCAATTCCTCTGAGAATTTTGTAGGTAGTGATTATGTGAAGACCTCCTGGAATCTCCTGTTGAGTTCTTCACACACCACCTTGTCATTCTCTGTGTATCAGTTCTCTCCTTTTCTCAGTTGTTTTTCTCAATTCTTTTCTTCACCGCTGTTTTCCTCCTGATGTGGTTGTGGTGAAGTTTTGGTTGAGTCTTAACTTTACTCGTGGCATCATTTTCATACTGTCTCTCTGCTTCTCTGCTCATTTTGAGGTACTCTTTTCCGGGCCTCTGGTATCTCTCCCTGCTCTCTGTTGCTCTGTTATTCATGTAGTTTATCCATGTTCTTGTACTCAATTTTCTCCTTTTGGGCTGGGATAAACCTGCCTGCAGCTTCCTGGCACTTCTGGGTGACGTAGTCCATCATATCCTGTAGTATTTTCTCCAGTAATCTTTTCCCCATGGTATTCCCATTAGGAAGTTCCTAATCATGTCATATTTTCCTCTTCGGTAATTTAGTCTTTTCCCTTCTGATCCCTTCCTTGGATAGGTTATCCATACCTCCACCAGATACTCAAATGTCAATACACTGTGGTCACTCATTCCCATGGGCTTCAAATTTGACTTCCCTTCTTTCTGACTCATTCAAGGTGAATATCAGGTCGAGTCTAGCTGGTTCGTCATTGTCTCTCATTCATGTTGGTCCCTTGAAATATTGGTTCAGAAAGTTTCTTGTTGCCACTCTCAAGGTTTTACCTCTCCATGAATCTGAACCCCCATGTGGTTCCTTATTTTCCCAGTCTATCTTTCCATGCTTGAAGTCGCCCATGATTAAGAGTCTGGATACATTCCTGCAAGTAACTGAAGCTGCTCTCTCTAGTATATTAATGGTGGCCATGCTGTTTCTATTGAACTTCTGTCTAAGTCTTCTGTCATTTAGTGGAGAGTTGCAAATGATTGCTACATTTATCTTAGGTCCATCCTGTCGGAAATTCCAACACTAGATTACTAACACCCACTATAACCAGCCAACACGATTATACTTGGAAAATACTAACATTACTAACCACTAACTTCATTAGAAGAAAATAGGTTTTAGTGATCTCACAGAAAGAATGGGAGATTTGTCACGTCATGAAAATATCCATTCAAGTTCAACACGAATCCTTAAAATTCTAGTCTGGGAACTAAATATTATAAAAAAGTATTCTCCAGGACTCTAGTTAACTAAAGCACAAGCAAATACATAGTCTACTTCCTTTAGTCGATAATGACAACATTTAGAACTGAACTCTGGACGCGTCCAGAGTGGGAAGGAGGCAGACGCCATTACGTGTGCGTGGAGACAGACGACAAATGACCGAGAATAGCCTCTCTCTGTAGTTGTAAGCACAGAGATGGTGTCTCCCTCCATCGAGTTGACCTATGACACATTGAGGTGTCTTAAGTCGGCATTAGAGCTTAATCAACCAAGACTGCTTGCAAGTGATTGAAGGACACCTAGTGCCCTTTAGCAGGTTATAACGACTCTAGAGCTAAGAGTCTACTGTTATATTTATCCATTGTAGTTTTAGTACTAACATTAACATTCAGTAGGTTAGTATCACTATCAATTATTTGAATAATAGGCTACGTATATAGTTCCCCTAAATATGTGATCAGGTAAACACTTAATTATCAATTAAAATAAATAAATAAATAAATAATTTAATAAAAAAAAGGTTACAGTATTTTATGTACTGTAAAGTCGTCTGGATGTAAGTGTCCATTTCACAAAGTTTAACAATAACGCGATTTTGCCCATTGCCCAACTATTCATCAAGAATAAAAGGACCTAGATCACCACTCGTGTATTATTTGACCAAGGATCTCCAAAAACATTGGTCACACAGAAAGTTGCAGATGATCTATAACCAGTTCGACAGATGAAACTGAACATGTCAGATTTCCTAACAAATACAGGACCCCAAGTCCACACAGTGGTCCAACCATTAAAACGTTTAGGTGGTTATGGGCGAATTGTGCAAGGCAGTGTGGTAGACAAAATCTCATCTGACCTATATGTTCATGGTCAAAAGAAACCAACCAAATTCCTAAAATAAATGGGAATTAAGTTGCCTGAAAAGAAAATCACATTTGACCACCTCTCCAATATGGGATTTCTTGTAGAGTGCAGACTATTACCATAAATTCATCACTGGGCAAACTAAAAGGCAGGCAATGAACCTTTATTGTCTGCAGGAGGCAATTTGCGCACTGGCCCAGTATTAATTCTGATGCAACCCACATAAGTGGTCAACCAGCAAGTCAACCCAGTTATAGTTGCGTGACTAAGCAGAGTACAGTCACCACTTAAGTTCATAGACATGTCCGAGGATGAGCTTGATCCCCCTGTGTATAAATTATGGGATACCTAGACTCAGTCGTCTACAGGGACAACCCATACTGGGTCAGGTTACCATAGAAGCTGAATCATCCTCAACTGACAGTAAATCATTTCATGGGACAAATCTAATTAAGGTCTCAGGTGTTACACTTAAACAGACATCCTGAGAACTTGAAACGGTACCATGATATGATACAACAAGAACAACAACACAATAACAAATTCATCGAAGTTGTAATAAATGATGACCCTAAGGAAGGACACTGTTTGCCGCACCATGCAGTAATGAAAATATTAGCCATAACCCCTATATGGATAGTGTTTAACTGCAGTGCTAAGGCCAAACAAAATTATGTCTCGTTGAATGACTGCCTTCAAACAGGTTCAACCGTAACACAGAGGCTATGCGATGTGCTGTTAAAATTCCACATAGGAACTTATGCATACACGGCCGACATAAGTAAGGCATTCCTTAGGGTAGGTCTCCAGGAAGAAGACTGTAACTATACCAAATTCCTATAGATCAAGGATCCTAGCGATCCAAACAGGAAAATAATCACATACAGGTTTACATTAGTTTGGTTTGGTGCTGCTTCTTCGCCGTTTCTGCTTCAAGGAACCTTAGATGTTCACTTGAAGAAGTCTAATAGCCAAAATAAAACTTAAATTAGCAACAACCTGTATGTGGATCATTTCCAAGGAACAATTAGCGGTGAAAGTAAATTGCTAAACATATATCATGAGTCCAATCGAGAGTTGTTGAGAGCAAAATTGCCTGTCTAGTTGTAGGCCTCCAATAATAACAGATTAAATCAACTGATCGAATTAGAATTTCCCCGAGTACAAGGTACCCCAGAAGATAAAGGTACTAGATGTCGAATGGGATAAAACTTCGAATCAGTTGACTATCAAATCTGTTTTACTAGATACTGCCAACTTAACTATGAGGAAACTACTATCACAATTCAGTAAGCCTTTCGACCCCTCCTATTAATAAAGGGTAAGATGACTATGCAAGAATGCTGCCAAGCCAAAATTGGATGGGATGATGCACTAACCACTGCCTTACAAGAAAAGTGGCTACTTTCCACGAATCTAAGTGTCCTAGAATCCCTAAAATTTCCTCGCAATACCTGAAAGGCTAACCAACCTATTAAGCTACATGTGTTTTGTGACGCCTCAGGAAAGGCTTATAGCACTATAGCGTATTTGGTAACAAATGAGCAGGCAACACTGCTTACATCTAAAGCTAGAGTGGCACCGTTAAAGAAGTGGTCACTGCCAGATCTAGAATTAACCGCTCTACTGGTAGGAGTTAGATTGGCTCATTATATGACCAAAACCTTAAGTACCATCCATTTTGAAGAAATAGTGGTATGGTCAATTAATGAGGCAGTATTGCAGTGGGTGAGATATAATAGTAATAAAACTCCATACAGGAATAACCGGATTTAGGAAATACGAGAGTTGTCAGCAGGGTGCACACTAAAATATGTACTCACCAAAGAGAATCCATCTGACTACCTCTCCAGAGGCCTGATTTTACGGTAATTAGCTGAAGCCGAGATGTAGTTCAATGGACCTCGGTGGCTAGTCAGTGACTAGTGACCAAAACAAAGAGCCCAAACCGAAAAATAACGGATGAATTTGGAAAATCTCTCTAAGAAACATGAAAATGATCTAGGTCTCTGGATTGACCAAGACAGTTATTGCATATTAAGGTGCAGGGTCCGCTTTCAGCATGTCAAAATAGACTTGGAAGTAAAAATTAAAAGTTTCTTCCCTGTCATCACAGTAAGCAAGCTGATTGTGTTGCACAGACACGAACATGGCACTTTACATGGTGGGGGTTCTAGATACACTCACCAATCTAAGACTAAAGTTCTGGCTTCCTCAAGGTTCAGACTGTAAAGTCTATAATAAAATCCTGTGTAATCTGCTGGAGGTGTGTTGCGCGGGTGTGTCCTTATCCAGGACCTCCACCTCTCCTTAAGGAATGAGTTGTCCACCTTCGTTCTTTTGATACCACTGGTGAAGACTACACAGGAGCTCTAACAGGAGCTCTAACACAGGAGCTCTAACAGGAGCTCTTGGGGGCGCCAGTGGCTCTGTGGATAGCACACTGGACACATAATTCTGTGGCTCGGGTTCAATTTCCGGTGCCGGCGAGAAACAATGGGAAGAGATTCTTTCACCCTGATGCGCCTGTTGCCTAGGAGTAAATAGGTAACTGGGATTTAGACAGCTGTTACAGGCTGCTTCCTGTGTGTGTGTGTGTGTGTGTGTGTGTACTCACCTATTTGTGCTTGCGGGGGTTGAGCTTTGGCTCTTTGGTCCCGCCTCTCAACTGTCAATCAACTGGTGTACAGATTCCTGAGCCTACTGGGCTCTATCATATCTACATTTAAAACTGTGTATGGAGTCAGCCTCCACCACATCACTGCCTAATGCATTCCATCTGTTAACTACTCTGACACTGAAAAAGTTCCTTCTAACGTCTCTGTGGCTCATGTGGGTACTCAGTTTCCACCTGTGTCCCCTTGTTCGCGTCCCACCAGTGTTGAATAGTTTATCCTTGTTTACCCGGTCGATTCCTCTGAGGATTTTGTAGGTTGTGATCATGTCTCCCCTTATTCTTCTGTCTTCCAGTGTCGTAAGGTGCATTTCCCGCAGCCTTTCCTCGTAACTCATGCCTCTTAGTTCCGGGACTAGTCTAGTGGCATACCTTTGGACTTTTTCCAGCTTCGTCTTGTGCTTGACAAGGTACGGGCTCCATGCTGGGGCCGCATACTCCAGGATTGGTCTTACATATGTGGTGTACAAGATTCTGAATGATTCCTTACACAGGTTCCTGAACGCTGTTCTGATGTTAGCCAGCCTCGCATATGCCGCAGACGTTATTCTTTTTATGTGGGCTTCAGGAGACAGGTTGGGTGTGATATCAACTCCTAGATCTTTCTCTCTGTTCGTTTCATTAAGTACTTCATCTCCTATTCTGTATCCTGTGTTTGGCCTCCTATTTCCACCACCTAGTTTCATTACTTTGCATTTACTCGGGTTGAACTTCAACAGCCATTTGTTGGACCATTCACTCACTCTGTCTAGGTCATCTTGTAGCCTCCTACTATCGTCCTCAGTTTCAATCCTCCTCATAATTTTTACATCATCGGCAAACATTGAGAGAAACGATTCTATACCCTCTGGAAGATGATTTACATATATCAGAAACAGTATAGGTCCAAGCACTGACCCTTGCGGGACTCCACTCGTAACGTCTCGCCAATCTGAGACCTCACCCCTCACACTGACTCGTTGTCTCCTGTTACTTAGGTACTCCTGTATCCAACGGAGTACCTTCCCTTTCACTCCAGCCTGCATCTCCAGTTTTTTCACTAGCCTCTTGTGTGGCACTGTGTCAAAGGCTTTCTGACAATCCAAAAATATGCAGTCTGCCCACCCTTCTCTTTCTTGCCTTATTTTTGTTGCCTGGTCGTAGAATTCAAGTAACCCTGTAAGGCAGGACCTGCCATCCCTGAATCCATGTTGATGCTGTGTTACAAAGTTCTTTCGCTCCAGGTGCTCCACTAGCTTTCTTCGCACAATCTTCTCCATCATCTTGCATGGTATGCAGGTTAGGGACACTGGTCTGTAATTCAGAGTGTGTGTGTGTGTGTGTGTGTGTGTGTGTGTGTGTGTGTGTGTGTGTGTGTGTGTGTGTGTGTGTGTGTGTGTGTGTGTGTGTGTGTGTGTGTGTGTGTGTGTGTGTGTGTGTGTGTGTGTGTGTGTGTGTGTGTGTGTATGTGTGTGTGTGTGTGTGTGTGTGTGTGAGTGAGTGTGTGTGCGTGCGTGTGAGTGTTTGTACTCACCTAGTTTTTGTTTGCAGAGGTTGAGCTCTGGCTGTTTGGTCCTGCCTCTCAACCATCAATCAACAGGTGCACAGATTCCTGAGCCTATTGGGCTCTATCATATCTACACTTGAAACTGTGTATGAGTCAGCCTCCACCATCACATCCTAATGCATTCCATTTGTCAACCACTCTGACACTAAAAAAGTTCTTTCTAATATCTCTGTGGCTCATTTAGGCACTCAGTTTCCACCTGTGTCCCCTTGTGCGTGTGCCCCTTGTGTTAAATAGCCTGTCTTTATCTACCCTATCAATTCCCTTCAGAACCTTGAATGTGGTGATCATGTCCCCACCTAACTCTTCTGTCTTCCAGCGAAGTGAGGTTTAATTCCCGTAGTCTCTCCTCGTAGGTCATACCTCTCAGCTCGGGTACTAGTCTGGTGGCAAACCTTTGAACCTTTTCCAGTTTAGTCTTATCCTTGACTAGATATGGACTCCATGCTGGGGCTGCATACTCCAGGATTGGCCTGACATATGTGGTATACAAAGTTCTGAATGGTTCTTTACACAAGTTTTTGAATGCCGTTCGTATGTTGGCCTGCCTGGCATATGCCGCTGATGTTATCCTCTTAATATGTGATACAGGAGACAGGTCTGGCGTGATATCAACCCCCAAGTCTTTTTCTTTCTCTGACTCCTGAAGAATTTCCTCTCCCAGATGATACCTTGTGTCTGGCCTCCTGCTCACTACACCTATCTTCATTACATTACATTTGGTTGGGTTAAACTCTAACAACCATTTGTTCGACCATTCCTTCAGCTTGTCTAGGTATTCTTGAAGCCTCAAACAGTCCTCTTCTGTCTTAATCCTACTCATAATGTTGGCATCGTCCGCAAACATTGAGAGAAATGAATCTATACCCTCCGGGAGATCATTTACATATATCAGAAACAAGATAAGACCGAGTACAGAGCCCTGTGGGACTCCACTGGTGACTTCACGCCAATCGGAGGTCTCACCCCCTCACCGTAACTCTCTGCTTCCTATTGCTTATGTACTCCCTTATCCACTGGAGCACCTTACCAGCTACACCTGCCTGTCTCTCCAGCTTATGTACCAGCCTCTTATGCAGTACTGTGTCAAAGGCTTTCCGACAATCCAAGAAAATGTAGTCCGCCCAGCCCTCTCTTTCTTGCTTAATCTTTGTCACCTGGTCGTAGAATTCTATTAAGCCAGTCAGGCAAGATTTACCCTCCCTGAACACATGTTGGCGATTTGTCACGAAGTCCCTTCTCTCCAGATGTGTTTCCAGGTTTTTTCTCACGATCTTCTCCATCACCTTGCATGGTATACAAGTCAAGGACACTGGCCTGTAGTCCAGTGACTCTTGCATGTCACCCTTTTTGTATATTGGGACCACATTCGCCGTCTTCCATATTTCTGGTAGGTCTCCCGTCTCCAGTGACTTACTTTACACTATGGAGAGTGGCAAGCAAAGTGCCTCTGCACACTCTTTCAGTACCCATGGTGAGATCCCGTCTGGATCAACAGCCTTTCTAACATCCAGATCCAGCAGGTGTCTCTTGACCTCCTCTCTCGTAATTTCGAACTCTTCCAAGGCCGCCTGGTTTAACTCCCTTTCTCCTAGCACAGTGACCTCACCTTGTTCTATTGTGAAGACCTGGAACCTCTTGTTGAATTCTTCATACACTTCTTTGTCATTCTCTGTATACCTGTCCTCGCCTGTTCTAAGTTTCAATACCTGTTTTTTCACTGTTGTTTTCCTTCTGATGTGACTGTGGAGTAGCTTTGGTTCGGTCTTGGCTTTGTTTGCTATATCATTTTCAAAACTTTTCTCTGCTTCTTTTCTCACCCTGACGTACTCATTCCTGGTTCTCTGGTATCTCTCTCTGCTTTCTGGTGTTCTGTTATTCCGGTAGCTCCTCCACGCCCTTTTGTTCACTTTCTTCGCTTCCATACATGCCCTATTATACCATGGATTCTTCTGTTGCTTCTCGGATTTTTCCCTTTGGGCCGGGATGAACCTGTTTACTGCCTCCTGACACTTTTGGGTAACATAGTCCATCATACCCTGTACAGACTTGTCTCTGAGGTCTGTGTCCCAAGGTATTTCCCTTAGGAAACGTCTCATCTGTTCAAAATTCCCCTTTCGGTATGCCAGCTTTTTTATTCCTAGTTCCTTTTTGGGGGAGATAATTCCTAGCTCTATCAGATACTCAAATTTTAATACACTGTGATCACTCATTCCCAAGGGCTCTTCCATCTTAACTTCCCTTATATCCCACTCATTTAGGGTAAATATCAAATCAAGCATTGCTGGTTCATCTTCTCCTCTCATTCTTGTTGGGTCCTTGATGTGCTGGCTTAGAAAGTTTCTTGTTGCCACGTCCAGCAGCTTAGCTCTCCATGTTTCTGGTCCTCCATGCGGGTCTCTGTTCTCCCAATCTATCTTCCCATTGTTGAAGTCTCGGATAAATAGTAGTCCAGATCCATTCCTGCTACCAACAGAAGCTGCTCTTTCTATTATGTTAATGGTGGCCATGTTGTTCCTATCATATTCCTGTCTGGGTCTTCTGTCATTTGGTGGTGGATTATATATGACTACGACTATAATTTTTTTCCCTCCAGTTGTTATGGTACCTGCTATGTAGTCACTGAAACCTTCACAGCCCTGAATAACCATCTCCTCAAAATCCCAGCCTTTTCTTACCAGCAGAGCTACACCACCACCACCTCTTCCTTTCCTCTCTTTCCTCATAACATAATAGTCCTGTGGGAACACTGCATTTGTTATCACTTTCATTAGCTTTGTTTCTGTGAGGGCTATTATGTCTGGGTTTTCCTTTAGTACCCATTCTCCAAGTTCATTTGCTTTATTTGTAATTCCATCTATGTTAGTGTACATTGCTTTGAGGCTCAGTTTCTTCTGTCTCTTCTCAAATCGCCTCCTTGGTGAGTGTTCTGCTCGTGGGGGAAGCTGTTCCATGGGTGTGAGGACCTGTGAGATGGATAACAGGGTCTCAGAGGATACTGGAATGAGGGGCGGGGGATCCAGTGAAGGGGTAGGGACAGGGAGGGTACGGGGTGAAAGGGGAGTGTGGACAGAAAGGAAAGGGGGGGGAGGGGGGACTCGGCGGGAGGATGGGAGGAGGGCAGGGGTAGAAGGGTGGGAATTGGGTGTGGGGGGAGGGAAATTTGGCTGAACATTTGAATGGGGGGCAGGGAGGGTTTGAGGTAGGGGGGTTTTCTATGCAGAGGAGGGTGTGTGTGTGTGTGTGTGTGTGTGTGTGTGTGTGTGTGTGTGTGTGCGCGTGTGTGTGTGTGTGTGTGTGTGTGTGTGTGTGTGTGTGTGTGTGTGTGTGTGTGTGTGTGTGTGTGTGTGCGTGTGTGTGTGTGTGTGTGTGTGTGTGTGTGTGTGTGTGTGTGTGTGTGTACTCACCTAGTTGTGCTTGCGGGGGTTGAGCTCTGGCTCTTTGGTCCCGCCTCTCAACTGTTAATCAACAGGTGTACAGGTTCCTGAGCTTATTGGGCTCTATCATATCTACACTTGAAACTGTGTATGGAGTCAGCTTCCACCGCATTACTTCCTAATGCATTCCATTTGTCAACCACTCTGACACTAAAAAAGTTCTTTCTAATATCTCTGTGGCTCATTTGGGCACTCAGTTTCCACCTGTGTCCCCTAGTGCGTGTTCCCCTTGTATTAAATAGCTTGTCTTTATCAACCCTGTCGATTCCCTTGAGAATCTTGAATATGGTGATCATGTCCCCCCTAACTCTTCTGTCTTCCAGCGAAGTGAGGTTTAATTCCCGTAGTCTCTCCTCGTAGCTCATACCTCTCAGCTCAGGTACTAGTCTAGTGGCAAACCTTTGAACCTTTTCCAGTTTAGTCTTATGCTTGACTGGATATGGACTCCATGCTGGAGCTGCATACTCCAGGATTGGTCTGACATATGTGGTATATAATGTTCTGAAAGATTCCTTACACAAGTTTCTAAAGGCCATTATTATGTTAGCCAACCTGGCATATGCTGCTGATGTTATCCTCTTGATATGAGCTTCAGGGAACAGGTCTAGCGTGATATCAACCCCCAGGTCTTTCTCTCTCTCTCTGACTCTTGAAGTATCTCATCTCCCAAATGATACCTTGTATCTGGTCTCCTGCTTCCAACCCCTATCTTCATTACATTACATTTGCTTGGGTTAAACTCTAACAGCCATTTGTTCGACAATTCCTGCAGCTTGTCCAGGTCTTCTTGAAGTCTCAAGCTGTCCTCCTCTGTCTTAATCCTTCTCATAATTTTGGCGTCGTCAGCAAACATTGAGAGGAATGAGTCTATTCCCTCTGGGAGATCATTTACGTATATCAGAAACAGGATAGGTCCAAGCACAGAGCCCTGTGGGACTCCACTGGTGACTTCACGCCATTCTAAGGTCTTACCCCTCACTGTAACTCTCTGCTTCCTATTGCTTAGGTACTCCCTTATCCACTGGAGCGTCCTTCCAGTTACTCCTGCCTGTTTCTTCAGCTTATGCGTCAACCTTTTATAGGGTACTAGGTCAAAGGCTTTCCGACAGTCCAAAAAAATGCAGTCCGCCCATCCTTCTCTTTCTTGCTTAATCTTTGTCACCTGATCGTAGAATTTTATCAAGCCTGTAAGGCAAGATTTACCCTCCCTGAATCCATGTTGATGGGTTGTCACGAAGTCTCTTCTCTCCAGATATGTTACTAGGTTTTTTCTCACAATCTTCTCCATCACCTTGCATGGTATACAAGTTAAGGACACTGGCCTGTAGTTCAGTGTCTCTTGTCTGTCACCCTTTTTGTATATTGGTACTACATTAGCAGTCTTCCATATTTCTGGTAGGTCTCCCGTTTCCAGTGACCTACTATACACTATGGAGAGTGTCAAACAAAGTGCTCCTGCACACTCTCTCAATACCCATGGTGAGATTCCGTCCGGCCCAACAGCTTTTCTCACATCCAGCTCCAATAGGTGCTTCTTGATCTCATCTCTTGTAATTTCGAACCTTTCCAAGGTCACCTGGTTTGCTGCCACCTCTCCTAGCGCCGTGACTTCACCCTGTTCTATTGTAAAGACCTCCTGGAACCTTTTGTTGAGTTCTTCACACACCTCTTTGTCATTCTCTGTGTACCTGTCCTCGCCCACCCTAAGTTTCATCACCTGTTCCTTCACTGTTGTCTTCCTCCTGATGTGACTGTGTAGTAGCTTTGGTTCGGTCTTGGCTTTATTAGCTATATCATTTTCATACCTTTTCTCAGCTGCTTTTCTCACACTAACATACTCGTTACTGGTTCTCTGGTATCTCTCTCTACTTTCTGGTGTTCTGTTATTACGGAAGTTCCTCCATGCCCTTTTGTTCAGCTCCTTTGCTTTCATACATTCCCTATTAAACCACGGATTCTTCCTTTGCTTTTCTGTTTTTTTCCTGTCGGACTGGGACAAACCTGCTTACAGCCTCCTGACATTTTTGGGTGACATAGTCCATCATGTCTTGTACGAACTTGGTTCCGAGTTTTGTGTCCCAATGTATATCCCATAGGAATTTATTCATCTCCTCATAGTTTCCTTTTCGGTATGCCAGCCCTTTGTTTCCCAGTTCTTTTTTGGGTGTGATAATTCCTAGCTCAAGCAGGTACTCAAAGCTCAATACACTATGATCACTCATTCCCAATCGGGCTTCCTACTTAACTTCCATTATATCCGACTTATTTAGGGTAAATATCAGATCAAGCAAGGCTGGTTCATCCCCTCCTCTCACTCTTGTCGGTCCCTTGACGTGTTGACTTAAAAAGTTTCTTGTTGCCACATCCAGCAGCTTAGCTCTCCATGTGTCTGGGCCTCCATGTGGGTCTCTGTTCCCCAATCTATCTTCCCATGGTTGAAGTATCCCATGATTAGTAGTCTGGATCCGTTCCTGCTAGCCACAGAAGCTGCTCTCTCTATTATATTGATGGTAGCCAAGTTGTTTCTATCATATTCCTGTCTGGGTCTTCTGTCATTCGGTGGGGGATCATATATATCTATGACTATAATTTTCTGTCCTCCAGTTGCAATAGTGCCTGATATGTAGTCACTGAAACTTTCACAGTTCTGAATTACCATCTCTTCGAAACTCCAACCTTCTCTTAGTAGCAACACCACCTCCTCCTCTCCCTTCTCTCTCTTTCCTCACTACATAGTAGCCCTGTGGAAACACTGCGTTTGTTATAGTTTTCGTTAGCTTTATATCTGTGAGTGCTATTATGTCTGGGTTTTCTTCTAGTGCCCATTCTCCGAGTTCACTTGTTTTATTTGTAATCCCATCTGTGTTAGTGTACATTGCCTTGAAGCTCACTTTCTTCTGTTCATTTTCTTGTCCCTTTCTTGGCGAGCATTCTGCTGTTGCGGGAAGCTGTTCCGTGGGTGAGAAGATCTGTGAGGTGGTTTGTAGGGTCTCAGAGGATTTTGGGGTGGGGGGTGGGGGTTTAAGGGAAGGGGGGACAGGTAGGGTGTGGGTTAGGGGGAGATAGGGGGAGACATGGGGGATACGGGGTGAGGGGGGAGGAGGGATAGGGAGAGTATGGGATGAAGGGGAAGGAGAGACAGGGGGGGAAAGGTGGGAGGTGGGACATGACAGGAATGGGGAGACAGAATCAGAATGGGGTGGGTGGGGGGAGGGTGGGGGGGTGGGGGCAGGTAGGGTGAGGGGAAGGGAGGGTTTCTATGCAGATGGGGGTGGTGGTGTTGCCCTCCCCTCTGGTGTTTCTGGGATGCTGGTCTTGGGTTCCCCTCTTGTCTCTAGGGCTGTTGTGTTGGGGGCTGTGATTTCCTGGTTTGCTCCTCTCTCCCTGCGCTTCCTCCTTGCCTCTGCTGCTCTGGCTCTCTCCTCCTTCGTCCTGTCCCTCTGCAGGAATACATTTTTGTATCCCTCCACATGCTGCAGACGACTCTTCCTTTCGAAAATATCCTACTTCGAGGTTTCGTTTGTAAACACCACCTTTACAAGTCGGTTTCTGTCCTTGTTGTACCAGCCCAACCAGCCCAAGAGAGAGAGAGCAAGAGAGAGAGAGAGAGAGAGAGAGAGAGAGAGAGAGAGAGAGAGAGCAAGAGAGAGAGATAGAGAGAGAGAGAGAGAGAGAGAGAGAGAGAGAGAGAGAGAGAGAGAGAGAGAGAGAGAGAGAGAGAGAGAGAGAGAGAGAGAGAGAGAGAGAGAGAGAGAGAGAGAGAGAGAGAGAGAGAGAGTGAGAGAGAGAGAGAGAGAGAGAGAGAGAAAGAGAGAGAGAGAGAGAACGTGTGTGTGGGTGTGTGCGCGTGGGATGGGGTTAAGAGGAGATGTGATGTTGTCTGCAGATTACGGCAGGTAAGAGAAGGGGTAAGGTGGATTATGAGTGAGGATTTTATCCCCTTTCCACGAAAGGTGTTAATCCCTTCTAACCTGACTGGACGTATGTGTGAGTTCGTGCGTGTGCGTGCGTGTGTGCTTGCAAACGTATGTGTGCGTGCGTGCGTGTGTGTGTGCGTGTGTTACGGAGGTCCTGTAAAATGTCAACAACTTCCCAAATTGAGCCACTTTGATATTTTAAATGTATCTGATACTGAACAAGAATTTGGTAATATTTTACCTCTGTACACCTGAAGAATTGAGCAGAATTTGTGTGTGCGTTTTTGCGTGTGCGTGTGTGTGTGCATGCAAACGTATGTGGGCATGCGTGCGTGCGTGTGTCACGAGTTCCCGTAAGCGTTAACTTCTACCAAAATGAGCCACTTTGAGATTTTTTAAATATATATGCTATCCTGAACAAGAATTTGATAATATTTTACCGTGCACTGTACACCTGATTAATTAACCAGAGAGGGGTACATACTAGTCTGCCTTTCCGCTCACACAACTAGATGAGTAATGATGATGTCTGGTTGATGGTGCTCTGTTGTCGCCTTCCACTAGGTGATTCACTAAGTGCTAGTAGATTGATGATGGCGGTTCTTCTCTATCTACACAAAACTCTGGAGTCATTCACTGTATCGTTGTGTTACAATTCACTAATTTACTTTACCACTGATCAGTAACCACCCAACAAACACAATCAGGCAGTTCCACGGCGGGTCGTCCCACCTGGCTGTAAGGTCAGGTCGCTCCACGCGGTCCTCCACACTTATATGCACCTGTGATGCCACTAGCTCCACTTTGGTTTCTTCGCTCTATCGCGAAGTGTGTGTGTGTGTGTGTGTGTGTGTGTACTCACCTATTTGTACTCACCTATTTGTGCTTGCAGGATCGATCATTGACTCTTGGATCCCGCCTTTCCAGCTATCGGTTGTTAACAGCAATGACTCCTGTCCCATTTTCCTATCATTCCTAATTTTAAAAGTATGAATAGAGTTTGCTTCCACAACCTGTTCCCCAAGTGCATTCCATTTTTCCACTACTCTCACGCTAAAAGAAAAGTTCCTAACATCTCTGTGACTCATTTGAGTTTCCAGTTTCCATCCATGTCCCCTCGTTCTGTTATTATTACGTGTGAACATTTCATCTATTTCCACTTTGTCAATTCCCCTGAGTATTTTATATGTCCCTATCATATCTCCTCTCTCTCTTCTTTTCTTTAGTGTCGTAAGGTTCAGTTCCTTCAGACGCTCTTCATATCCCATCCCTCGTAACTCTGGGACAAGCCTCGTCGCAAACCTCTGAACCTTCTCCAGTTTCCTTATGTGTGTCTTCAGGTGGGGTGTCCATGATGGCGCAGCATACTCTAAGACGGGTCTCACGTAGGCAGTGTAAAGCGCCCTAGAAGCCTCCTCACTTAGGTTGCTGAATGAAGTTCTAATTTTCGCCAGTGTAGAGTACGCTGCTGTCGTTATCCTATTTATATGTGCCTCAGGAGTTAGATTAGGTGTCACATCCACTCCCAGGTCCCTTTCTCGAATCGTTACAGGTAGGCAGTTCCCCTTCATTGTGTACTGTCCCTTTAGTCTCCTATCACCTGATCCCATTTCCATAACTTTACATTTACTGGTGTTGAACTCCAGTAGCCATTTCCCTGACCATCTCTGCAACCTGTTCAAGTCCTCTTGGAAGATCCTACAATCCTCGTCTGTCACAACTCTTCTCATTAATTTTGCGTCATCCGCAAACATTGACATGTATGATTCCACTCCTGTAAACATATCATTTACGTAAATTAGAAAGAGGATTGGTCCCAGCACCGATCCTTGAGGTAGTCCACTTGTTACTGTTCGCCAGTCCGACTTCTCGCCCCTTACCATTACCCTCTGGCTCCTTCCTGTTAGGTAGTTCTTCACCCATGCTAGGACCTTTCCGCTTACTCCTGCCTGCCTCTCAAGTTTGTATAGCAGTCTCATGTGCGATACTGTATCAAAGGCCTTTTGGCAGTCAAGAAATATGCAGTCTACCCAGCCTTCTCTGTCCTGCCTTATACTTGTTACTTTATCATAGAATTCTAAAAAGTTTGTTAGGCATGATTTCCCTGTCCAGAACCCATGTTGGTGCTTGTTTACAAATCCAATGCTCTCCAGGTGCTCAACAAGTCTTAGCCTAACCATGGGTTATTATATTCACTCCTGCTTTTTTCCTTTGCTGTTGGAATAAATCTCTCTTCAGCCTCCTTGCATTTCCATATGACTTGGTTCATCATACCTTGCACTGTTTTTCCTCTAAGTTCTTCCTCCCACTGCACTTCTCCCAGGTGTGTGTGTGTGTGTGTGTGTGTGTGTGTGTGTGTGTGTGTGTGTGTGTGTGTGTGTGTGTGTGTGTGTGTGTGTGTGTGTGTGTGTGTGTGTGTGTGTGTGTGTGTGTGTACTCACCTAATTGTGATTGAAGGGGTTGAGCTCTGGTTCTTTGGTTCAGCCTCTCATCTGTCAATCAACTAGTGTATAGATTCCTGAGCCTATTGGGCGCTATCATATCTATATTTGAAACTGTGTATGGAGTCAGCCTTCATCACATCACTTCCTAATGCATTCTATTTATTAACTACTCTGACACTGAAAAAATTCTTTCTAACGTCTCTGTGGCTCATCTGGGTACTAAGTTTCCACCTGTGTCTCCTTGTTCGTGTTCCGCCCGTGCTGAAGAGTTTGTCTTTGTCCACCCTGTCAATTCCCCTGAGAATTTTGTAGGTGGTTATCATGTCTCCCTTTACTCTTCTGTTTTCCAGGGTTTTGAGGTTCAGCTCTCTTAGCCTTTCCTTGTAGCTCATTCCTTTCAGTTCCGGGACAGGTCTGGGCATAATCTTTCCGTTTGAATCTTTTCTAACTTCGTCTTGTGTTTAACTAGGTATGGACTCCAGGCTGGAGCTGCATACTCCAGGATTGGTCTTACATAAGTGGTATACAGGGTCCTGAACGATTACTTACACAATTTTATAAAGGCAGTTCTTATATTGGCCAGTCTAGCATGTGCCGCTAATGATATCCTTTTGATGTGGGCCTCTGGGGACAGGTTCTGTGTGATACCGACCCCCAGATCTTTTTCTCTATTTGACTCTCTCAGGATTTCACCTCCCAGATGGTACCTTGTGTTCAGCCTTCTGCTCCCTTCGCCTAATTGCATTACTTTACACTTTCCTGAGTTGAACTTTAGCAGCCATTTTCTAGACCATTCCTCCAGTTTGTTCAGGTCGTCCTGTACCTGTAGTCTCGGTCTATCTTCATCTGTTTTGATTCTTCTCATAATTTTTGCGTCATCAGCAAAATCACACACATCATCATGTGTGTGTGTTTGTGTGTGTGTGTACTCACCTATTTGTGGTTGCGGGGGTTGAGCTTTGGCAATATGGTCCTGCCTCTCAACTGTCAATCAACTGGTGTACAGATTCTTGAGCCTACTGGGCTCTATCATATCTACATTTGAAACTGTGTATGGAGTCAGCCTCCACCACATCACTGCCTAATGCATTCCATCCGTTAACTACTCTGACACTGAGAAAGTTCCTTCTAACGTCTCTGTGGCTCATGTGGATACTCAGTTTCCACCTGTGTCCTCTTGTTCACGTCCCACCAGTGTTGAATAGTTTGTCCTTGTTTACCCAGACGATTCCCCTGAGGATTTTGTAGGTTGTGATCATGTCTCCCCTTACTCTTCTGTCTTCCAGTGTCGTAAGGTGCATTCCCCACAGCCTTTCCTAGTAACTCATGCCTCTTAGTTCTGGGACTAGTCTAGTGGCATTCCTTTGGACTTTTTCCAGCTTCGTCTTGTGCTTTAAAAGGTACGGGCTCCATGCTGGGGCCGCATACTCCAGGATTGGTCTTACATATGTGGTGTACAAGATTCTGAATGATTCCTTACACAGGTTTCAGAACGCTGTTCTGATCTTAGCCAGCCTCGCATATGCCGCAGACGTTATTCTTTTTATGTGGGCTTCAGGAGACATGTTTGGTGTGATATCAACTCCTAGATCTTTCTCTCTGTCCGTTTCATTAAGTACTTCATCTCCTATTCTGTATCCTGTGTCTGGCCTCCTGTTTCCACTGCCTAGTTTCATTACTTTGCATTTACTCGGGTTGAACTTCAACAGCCATTTGTTGGACCATTCACTCAGTCTGTCTAGGTCATCTTGTAGCCTCCTACTATCGTCCTCAGTTTCAATCCTCCTCATAATTTTTGCATCATCGGCAAACATTGAGAGAAACGATTCTATACCCTCTGGGAGATCATTTACATTTATCAGAAACAGTATAGGTCCAAGGACTGACCCCTGCGGGACTCGTAACGTCTCGCCCATCTGAGACCTCACCCCTTACACTGACTCGTTGTCTCCTGTTGCTTAGGTACTCCTGTATCCAACGGAGTACCTTCCCTTTCACTCCAGCCTGCATCTCCAGCTTTTTCACTAGCCTCTTGTTTGGCACTGTATCAAAGGCTTTCTGACAATCCAAAAATATGCAGTCTGCCCACCCTTCTCTTTCTTGCCTTATTTTTGTTGCCTGGGCGTAGAATTCAAGTAACCCTGTGAGGCAGGACCTGAATCCATGTTGGTGCTGTGTTACAACGTTCTTTCGCTCCAGGTGCTCCACTAGCTTTCTTCGCACAATCTTCTCTATCAGCTTGCCTAATATGCAGGTTAGGGACACTGGCCTGTAATTCAGTGCCTCCTGTCTATCCCCTTTCTTGTATATCGGGACTACGTAAGTTGCTTTCCCAAGTTATGGCAGTTCCCCTGTTGCCAGAGATTTGTTATACACTATGGAGAGTGGTAGCCACAGTTCTTCTGCTCCTTCCTTTAGTACCCAAGGGGAGATTCCATCTTGGCCTATAGCCTTTGTCACAACCAACTCTAGTAAACACTTCCTTACTTCCCCGCTGGTAATCTGAAACTCTTCCAGTGGTTCCTGGTTAGCTATTCCATCTCTTATCTCTTGGATCTCTCCTTGCTCTAAGGTGAACACCTCTTGGAATTTCTTATTCAGTTCCTCACACACTTCCTTGTCGTTTGTAGTGAATCTTTCTGCCCCTATCCTTAATTTCATAACCTGTTCCTTTACTGATGTTTTTCTCCTGATGTGGCTATGCAGCAATTTAGGCTGAGTCTTTGCCTTGCTTGCAATGTCGTTTTCGTATTGTCTTTCTGCCTCTCTTCTCATCCTGACATATTCATTCCTAACATTCTGGTATCTTTCTCTGCTCTCCAGTGTCCTGTTATTCCTATAGTTTCTCCATGCCCTTTTACTTTGCAGCTTAGCTAGCCTACATCTCTGATTAAACCATGGGTTTCTCATCTTCATTTCACTGTTTTCCTTTTGGGCTGGGACAAACTTGTTTGCTGCGTCCTTGCACTTTTGCGTGATGTAGTCCATCATATCTTGGGCTGTCTTTTCCCTGAGCTCTGTTTCCTATGCTATATCTGTTATGAATTTTCTTATCTCCTCATAGTTTCCCTTTCAGTATGCTAACCTTTTGGTTTCGGTATCCCTCCTCGAGTTCAATAACCCTTCTTCAACCAGGTACTCAAACACCAATAAACTGTGGTCGCTCATTCTTACTGGAGCCTCAAAACTGATTTCTCTTATGTCAGAGTCGTTCAGGGTGAAGACCAGGTCGAGTCTCGCTGGTTCGTCATTTCCTCTCATCCTTGTGGGTTCTCTGACATGCTGGGTTAAGAAGTTTCTAGTCACCACCTCCAGTAGTTTGGCTCTCCACGTATCCTCGCCACCATGCGGTTCCTTGTTCTTCCAATCAATCCTTCCATGATTGAAGTCCCCCATGATGAGCAGGTGGGATCTATTTCTACAGGCAGCAGAGGCAGCAGAGGCTGCCCTCTCAATTATAGTGTTAACTGCCATGTTGTTGTTTTCGTACTCTTGACCGGGACTTCTGTCATTTGGTGGAGGGTTATATATTACTGCTACTACTATCCTTGGTCCTCCCATTGTCATGGTGCCTGCTATGTAGTCTCTGAAACCCTCACAGCCCGGGATAGCCATCTCCTTAAAACTCCATTCCTTTCTCATGAGTAGGGCCACTCCGCCTCCTCCCCTACCTTCCCTCTCTTTCCTTATTACTGTGTACTCCTGGGGAAACACGGCATTCGTTATGATTCCAGAGAGTTTTGTTTCAGTGAGTCCGATTACATCTGGGTTCACATTTTGTGCTCTTTCCCTTAGTTCACTTGCCTTGCTTGTGATCCCATTTATGTTCGAGTACATTACCTTGAAACTGACTCTCTTCTGCTTCTCCTCTGGGGGGACCTGTGGGGTCTGGGAGGATCTGGTATGGGGAGACTGGTGGAGGAGGAAGGGCTTGGTGGTGGGGGGTGGGATAGAGAGGGGAAGGGTAGGGGGGGTGGGTGAGAGGGGGAGGGTTGAGGAGGGTGAGAGGGGGAGGGTTGAGGGGGGTGAGAGGAGGAGGTTTGGGGGGATGGGGGAGAAGGGGGGCAGTAAAGGGGGGAGGCCTTGGGGCGTGGGGGAAAAGGGAAGGATGAGGTGGGTGAGGAAGAGGGGGAGGGTTTTGGGGAGTGGTGGAGAGGGGAAGGCTTAGGTGGAGTGGGGGAGAGTGGGGGGCTTAGGGGGGCCGGGAAGAACGTAGGGCTTGTGGGTGGGAGAGACAGGAGGGCATGTGGGAGAAGGGAGGTCCTGGGGGGAGAGGAGAGTGGGAGGAGGGGGGTGAGTAAAAGGAGGGGGTGGATGGGGGGAGGGTGCCTTAGGTGGGTACTTAGTAGGGGGCTGATAGGGGTTGGGGCTGGTAAGGTGTCTGTTGGGTAGAATGTGGGGGTGGTGCCGCACTCCCTGTGGCTAGTGTACTGTTTGAGGAGGGTTCCCCACTCCCCTCTGGGATTGTAGGGATCAGGGTTGTGGCTCCCTGATTCCTTTTTCTCTCCCTGCACTCCTTCCTCGCGTCTGCTGCCTGCTTTATCTCTTCCCTTGTCATATCCCACTGCAGGAATACTTTTTTGAACTTCTCTACATTTGCTAGACAGCACTTCTTTGCTAATAGTTCCTCTTTCATGATTTTGCTCATGAATACCACCTTTATCATTCGGTCTCTGTCCTTGTTTACTTTCCAAGCCTGAAAACCTTTTCAACATTTTGTTCAGTTCCCTCCATCCTTACCTCTTTAAGGATCTCTTTAACTATGTTTCTATCCTTGTCTCTCCTTTCCTTTGGTCTGGTCCCTGTTTGCTCTTTAATGCCTGCTACTACTACTGCTCTTTTTCTCTCTATCAGCCGGCAAGTACATCTAGCTGCTTCCTGTGAGGAGGCCACTTCCATGGCAACTTCCTTAACTGCAGACCTAGCTTCAGGGCTCATTTTAAACATTTCAGCATATGAGAGCTGAGGTGTGGAGGTCCCCTCCACAGTAGCATTTCTGTCTCTTTGAGGTACGGTTTGTGTCAGTATTGTGGAGAAGTCTCCTTCAGGCATCTTATCTCCTCCTTTGCTGCCCTTAGTTCATCCTGCAGGTTGGCTACTGTATCCCTCATTACCCTCAGTCCTTCACTGAATTCATCCCACATATGCTGGAATACTCCCTTCATCCAGGATTCCTGTTCCACCCCATCCTCTGAATTTGTTCCAGCCACGATTGTCATCCTGCGTTTGTCACCCCGAGTTCGTGTCCCTTCCATGTTTTCCCTATGAGAGAGAGAGAGAAAGAGAGAGGGAGGGAGACGGAGAGAGGGAGAGAGAGTGAGAGAGAGAAAGAGAGAGAGAGAGAGAGAGAGAGAGAGAGAGAGAGAGAGAGAGAGAGAGAGAGAGAGAGAGAGAGAGAGAGAGAGAGAGAGAGAGAGAGAGAGAGAGAGAGAGAGAGAGAGAGAGAGAGAGGGGGGGGGGGGGAGAGATATAGAGGGAGAGGGGGATATAGAGGGAGAGGGAGAGAGAGAGAGAGAGAGAGAGAGAGAGAGAGAGAGAGAGAGAGAGAGAAAGAGAGAGAGAGAGAGAGAGAGAGAGAGAGAGAAATAGAGAGAGAGAGAGAGAGAGAGAGAGAGAGAGAGAGAGAGAGAGAGAGAGAGAGAGAGAGAGAGAGAGAGAGAGAGAGAGAGGAGAGATATAGAGGGAGAGGGGGATATAGAGGGAGAGGGAGAGAGAGAGAGAGAGAGAGAGAGAGAGAGAGAGAGAGAGAGAGAGAGAGAGAGAGAGAGAGAGAGAGAGAGAGAGAGAGAGAGAGAGAGAGAGAGAGAGAGAGAGAGAGAGAGAGAGAGAGAGCGAGAGAGAGAGAGAGGAGAGATATAGAGGGAGAGGGAGAGAGAGAGAGAGAGAGAGAGAGTAGACTCGGGTGGGGAAGGAGAGAGAGGAGAGATATAGAGGGAGAGGGGGATATAGAGGGAGAGGGAGAGGGAGAGAGAGAGAGAGAGAGAGAGAGACAGAGAGAGAGAGAGAGAGAGAGAGAGAGAGAGAGAGAGAGAGAGAGAGAGAGAGAGAGAGAGAGAGAGAGAGAGAGAGAGAGAGAGAGAGAGAGAGAGAGAGAGAGAGAGAGAGAGAGAGAGAGAGAGAGAGAGAGAGAGAGAGAGAGAGAGAGAGAGAGAGAGAGAGAGAGAGAGAGAGAGAGAGAGAGGGGAGGAGAGGATAGAGGGGGAGAGGGGGAGAGAGAGAGAGAGAGAGAGAGAGAGAGAGAGAGAGAGAGAGAGAGAGAGAGAGAGAGAGAGAGAGAGAGAGAGAGAGAGAGAGAGAGAGAGAGAGAGAGAGAGAGAGAGAGAAGAGAGAGAGAGAGAGAGAGAGAGAGAGAGAGAGAGAGAGAGAGAGAGAGAGAGAGAGAGAGAGAGAGAGAGAGAGAGAGAGAGAGAGAGAGAGAGAGGAGAGATATAGAGGGAGAGGGAGAGAGAGAGAGAGAGAGAGAGTAGACTCGGGTGGGGAAGGTTGTGGGGCTACGTGGCGCTGTTTTTTTTTTCTAAATTTTCGGAGTTTATCAGCTCGCTGGAATCTGAGCTATGCGTATGACGTGTGTGAATACTTTGTGATCGTTGTGGATAGTGTTCTGACAGTGAAAACCGCGTAACCTTCGTGATTTTAGTGATTTTGTGGTGCGTGTTTACAGTGAGGACTGGATAACGCAAGGCGCCGGCAGGCCTCCGCACGCCTCTCCCCTCCCCCCCCCCTCCCCCGCTGCCCAGTCCCAACGGTCAGCTGACTGGCCTCTCTCTCTCTCTCTCTCTCTCTCTCTGCCGGGTGTCGCACCTGACTGTGCTTGCCTAGAGTGACTTTTTTCTGGGCGTAACTATGTCGAATCATATTAAGATCTTGAAACCTAGATCTGTGTCTGGATATCTTCCACAATATTTCTGTTGTGTTTGTTGGTATACTACAAGGAAAAAAGAGTTTGTTCAGTGCAGGGAGGATAAGTGTCCTAACATTTGTTACACACAGTGCAAGACCGACACTGACTTCTGCTGTACTCAAGTGCCAGATCTCAGGACCCAGGGGGGGATTGACGATCCTGTGGAGTATGACACGGAATCTGACTTTGCACCACAGCATGACCTGACAAATTCCTTCCTAACAGACACATCTACTGATCAACAGGCTGCTTTTATTCAGTTTTACCAACTCTCCCAGAAGTTTCTCCAACATATGGAGGCTCTAATTGACATTCTGGGACTCATTGACTCCTTCAAGGCAGTGTGCGAAAATCAGAACACAGTATCAACAACAGACACAAGCTGCTCTGCACAAAGTGCCGAGGTTGACAGTTGCTGGTCTAATCACATTGCTAGTAACTCCGAGGCAAAAGCTTGGTGGGACTCTATCCAACATAAAGCCTCACAGGAAACTTTGAACCGCAACTCCGAATCTGCAAATCCATCTGCAGGTCTTCCTGATACATCTTTGTTGCCACCAACACCTTCTGTTGTTCTGTTGCCACCAACTGAGGAAACACACAGTAGTTTGAATACAATACCCAGTGTGACTTCCACTCCTGCCAATTCAGACACACTGGTACTGACATCTACAGCTGCCAATCAAGCGGTGCCCACTGTACCAGTTCAAGGGCCAAATCAAAACTCAACTAGTCAATATAGGCCTAGACGGAGTGGGCGAAGACGTATCCGTCCTACTCAGAGTTCTCAGCCTCCATACCCTCAGCCACAACATAACCAGGCACTGCATCACCAACCTCAACAAGGCCCTGAACAACAACAACACCGGCCTCCACACCCTCAGCAACAACATAACCCGGTACTGCATCACCTACCTCAACAAGCCCCTGGACAATAACACCAGCAGCACACTCAGCATTGGTTTCATCACCTGAATCAGCGGCATAGCTCTGGCAGTCAACCTCCCAGATTTAAAGTAAGCCCCTGCTCTAAATGCAATCGCAGAGGGCATACAGCTGATACCTGTCGAAGTGATCTCAGGTGTAATTACTGCCACCGAACAGGTCATCAACAGGACACTTGTCGTACCAAAAGGGTCCTGGATAGACAGGAACAAATGTTTAGAGACCTTACCTCGGATCAATCTCAGAAATACTCAGACTTGGTGCATACTCTTACTCGTCAGCACCCTTACTCTCCATACCCAATCCCTGAAGGTGTCGTTGTGCCTTACTCAGCTCAGCAGATTTACACTCCACCAGCACAGCAGCTACGAAGTCTGCCACCATACACAGCTGCATTCTCAAACAACTTGCAGACATGAGGAGTCAATCGATCAGCATATTGTCTGCCAACATCAGGGGCTTCATGACCAATGTTGGCGATCTCACACACAGCTTTGTGAACACTCATCGTCCTGATGTGGTTGTTGTGCTAGAAACATTTCTAGAAGACAGGACCCCTGAGAACTTTGCTACAATTGCCGGTTATACCTCATGGTTGCGCCGAGATAGGCAGGGTCAAGGAGGGGGTGTTACAGTGTGCACCAGCAAATCTGTGTATGCACAACACATTGATGTGGTCATTCCTGGTCATCTTGAAATTATGTTCTTCAAAGTATGCTTAAATCCAGGTACCTCAATTCTCTTATGTGCAATGTACAGACCTCAATGGCAGGGTGCTTCCCCAATCACCTTCCTGATGGACAGCCTAGACGCCCTGCTAATGCAGCACAACTGTCAGCACATTATAATTGTAGGTGACCTCAACCAGTATCTTATACAGAGGGATTTTGATGAACTCTTAGCAGTCTTTAACCTTGAAAATTTTGTTAGCTTTCCTACCCACATATCAGGCTCGTCCCTTGATCCTGTCGTAACTGACCTTCCTGCAAATATTGTTAATTGCAGACCTCTGGGATATGTTGGTTCTTCAGACCACCAGGCTTTCTTTACTACACTGGCTATCCCGACAGATCGAGGTGAAGAATCTGTTCGTACTACCTGGCTTTGGGACAGAGGGAATGGCCAGCCCTACGGTCAGAGCTTGAAGTAACTGATTGGCATGCCTTGCTCCAGGGGGACGTGAACAGCCAAGTAAACGCTTTCACCAGTCATATACTGGACCTCCAGTATAGGCATATCCCTCACCGGCAGTATGTGACCAAGTCCACTGATCAGCCTTGGTTTGGATATCGCTGCCGGATGTCAGCTGAAGCCAAAAACAAGGCCTGGAGGAGATTTAAACGGCATCCCTCGGCCCATAACAGAAACATTCATAGACAATCTTGTCGAATAATGAAAGAACTTCAAAAGTGGGCTATATACAGATGGGAATCCGAAACTCGAAGAAAACTTGCATCTGGAAGGGTGGGATCCAAGGTCTGGTGGTCCCTGGTAAAGGATCGGCAGGGGTACTCATCTGAAGACACAATCCCACCTCTAAACAGAGAAGATGGTACTGTGGCAACCAGCAATCAGGAGAAGGCTGATTTACTGGAAACCCACTTTGCTGCCAAGATGCAGGTCCCTGATCCTGAACGTCAGCCTCCACATCTTGCCCCATGCATTGTGTCTAGGTTGACTGAAGTGGTTATAAATCATGCTGAAGCTCTCCATCTCCTTAACACGCTAGACACAAGCAAAGCTGTGGGGCCAGATAAGGTCAGTCCAAGACTACTACACTGCTGCGCTGACCTGTTGGCTCCACCTCTCACGTGCCTCTTCCAACTCTGCCTAGTTCAAGGAATTTGGCCCTCCTTATGGAAGAAGGCAGACGTTGTTCCAGTGCACAAAAAGAAGAGCCGCTCAGTAGTTTGTAACTACAGACCTGTATCACTGCTTTTCATTACTGACAAGATCCTAGAATCATTAATTGTTCAGCAAATGATATCATTTTTTGACCGTCATCGGCTAATTTGTGATCGACAGTATGGTTTTAGAAAAGGCCGATCTGCTGCTGATCTCTTGCTAAATCTCTCCTCTAAGTGTCATCAGTCACTGGATGAGTCCAAGATCAGCTGTGTTGTTGCTCTAGATATAGCAGGAGCCTTTGATCGGGTCTGGCACTCTGGATTAGCAGTGAAGCTTCAAGCTTTAGGCATTGCAGGCTCCATCTTAGTGTTATTAAAAGACTACCTTCAAGAACGGACTCTAAGGGTAGTCCTCAATGGAGCAGAATCCGATAGCCACTCAATTGGTGCCAGCGTTCCACAGGGTAGTGTACTTGGCCCTCTGCTGTGGAATGTTTATTTCAACGATCTTCTTCTTCTCATTCCTGAAGCTCAAGCCTATGCTGATGACTGTACTCTAACCTTTACATACAGTAAGGAGGAAATGCTAACTGCTGCAAGAATCATTAATCACAAACTTTCAGCAATTTCTACCTGGGGTAGGAGATGGCAGGTCACATTTGCGGCTGAGAAGACTCAAGCGATGATGATAACTAGACTGCACATGGCGAATCGGACAGAACTGCAAATGGGTGGCAAATCCCTAGAGTTCACAGAAGAATTTGACATCTTGGGAATGAAGTTCGACTTTTCAATGACAATGAAGAGCCATGTGCTAAACCTAGCTAAAAAGGCAGCCAGGAAACTTACAGCACTACGGCGCATCTCATATCTTCTTGACAGCAAGGGATGCAAAACCTTATATGAAGCACAAGTTAGCTCCCATCTTGAGTATGCACCGCTTTCCTGGATTGCCTGCCCCCCATCTTTCGTCAGACTGTTGGACAAAGTAGAGAGACGGGCTAGAAGGCTTATCTCTAATCTTGACCAAGTCTGGTGGGAACGGTCTGAACATCAGAGCCTGCAACACCGTCGGGACGTTGTTGGTCTTACTGTTATGTACAAGGCCAACATCCTCAAAGTTCCGCACTTGGCCCAACTCCGTGGAGTACCAGTAGTTCCCACTCGTAACACTAGGCTCTCAACCTTCAACAGTCTCATGCTTGAAGTGCCATTCTCAAGAACATCACTCCATCAGCGTTCATTCATTCCGAGGCATACTCGTATCTGGAACTTGTTCGCTCAACAGATTGATACACGAGAGATCAGGTCAACTGTTCACATGAAGACTGGCACACAGCTGGCTACTAGCTCATCTTGTTCCTTATATGATTGTTATCTAATGTTTTTTAATGAATAAAGGCTATTCCTTCTAAAGCAAATATTAACAGGCTCATGAAATAAATGGGCATCTAGGAGTAGGTTACAACTTAGCTTACATAAGTTAAATATGATAGTTCCCAATGTGTTAGTTTCAAAGTATACTCTTATGGAATAAATGAGTTTCTAGGTGTAGGCTTCAAATGAGCTGAGGTAGGATAACAGCTCATGCTTGCAGCTTTACTAGGTATGTCATTAGGCATCCTTATGAATCCTAGTCTTAGTTTAAAAAAAAAAAGAGAGAGAGAGAGGATAGATGTAGGGGAGAGATATAGAGGGAGAGGGAGAGAGAGAGAGAGAGAGAGAGAGAGAGAGAGAGAGAGAGAGAGAGAGAGAGAGAGAGAGAGAAAGAGAAAGAGAAAGAGAGAGGAGAGATGTAGGGGAGAGATATGGAAGGGGAGAGAGAGAGAGAGAGAGAGAGAGAGAGAGAGAGAGAGAGAGAGAGAGAGAGAGAGAGAGAGAGAGAGAGAGAGAGAGAGAGAGAGAGAGAGAGAGAGAGAGAGAGAGAGAGAGAGAGAGAGAGAGAGAGAGAGAGAGAGGAGAGAGAGAGAGGGGGGGGGGGAGAGACAGAGGTGTGTCTGAGTGTGTATTTGGGGGGGGGAGAGGGGGAAGGGATGGTGAGGGTATGTGGGGGGATTAGAGTGGGAAGGTTATGGGAGGGTGTGGACCATATGGTTGGGAGGCAGTGTGTGTACTGTTGTTGCTCTGGTGGGAGGGGGTGGGGGTGAGAGAAGGGGGGGGTGGGAAATGGTCCCAGTGTAGGGCGGAGTGTTTTTTCACACTTGGGTGTCAGAAACTAGATCCCACATGAGCCGCACATTTCCCTTGATATTCGTGTCCGTTTGTTAACTTATATCCAAGACTAACTATTAAAAAGCAATAACACTGTACACCGATTGACTGACTGACTTTGTGAGAGGCCTTACCTTACCGCCAATTCAAAACATCCCACACCACAAACAGGTGTTAAGCCCTGTTGACAGTGGTGTGTAGGCCTGCTGTCTCCATCCACGCTGCTGCCAGGCGTAGGTCCCTCCAACTTGTCGCTATTTATAACCAGTATTCTGGTTATAGTGTGTGTACTCATCTAGTTGTACTCACCTAGTTGTGTCTGCAGGATCGAGCATTGACTCTTGGATCCCACCTTTCGAGCATCTGTTGTTTACAGCAATGACTCCTGTCCCATTTCCCTATCATACCTAGTTTTAAAGGTATGAATATTATTTGCTTCCACAACCTGTTCCCCAAGTGCATTCCATTTTTCCACTACTCTCACGCTAAAAGAAAACTTCCTAACATCTCTGTGACTCATCTGAGTTTCCAGTTTCCACCCATGTCCCCTCGTTCTGTTATTATTACGTGTGAACATTTCATCTATTTCCACTTTGTCAATTCCCCTGAGTATTTTATATGTCCCTATCATATCTCCTCTCTCCCTTCTTTTCTCTAGTGTCGTAAGGTTCAGTTCCTTCAGCCGCTCTTCATATCCCATCCCTCGTAACTCTGGGACAAGCCTCGTCGCAAACCTCTGAACCTTCTCCAGTTTCTTTATGTGTTTCTTCAGGTGGGGGCTCCATGATGGCGCGGCATACTCTAAGACGGGTCTCACGTAGGCAGTGTAAAGCGCCCTAAAAGCCTCCTCATTTAGGTTTTTGAATGAAGTTCTAATTTTCGCCAGTGTAGAGTACGCTGCTGTCGTTATCCTATTTATATGTGCCTCAGGAGTTAGATTAGGTGTCACATCCACTCCCAGTTCTCTTTCTCGAATCGTTACAGGTAGGCTGTTCCCCTTCATTGTGTACTGTCCCTTTGGTCTCCTGTCACCTGATCCCATTTCCATAACTTTACATTTACTGGTGTTAAACTCCAGTAGCCATTTCCCTGACCATCTCTGCAGCCTGTTTAAGTCCTCTTGGAGGATCCTACAATCCTCGTCTGTCACAACTCTTCTCATTAATTTTGCGTCATCCGCAAACATCGACATGTATGATTCCACTCCTGTAAACATATCATTTACGTAAATTAGAAAGAGGATTGGTCCCAGCACCGATCCTTGAGGTACTCCACTTGTTACTGTTCGCCAGTCCGACTTCTCGCCCCTTACCATTACCCTCTGGCTCCTTCCTGTTAGGTAGTTCTTCACCCATACTAGGGCCTTTCCGCTTACTCCTGCCTGCCTCTCAAGTTTGTATAGCAGTCTCATGTGCGGTACTGTATCAAAGGCCTTTTGGCAGTCAAGAAATATGCAGTCTGCCCAGCCTTCTCTGTCCTGCCTTATCCTTGTTACTTTATCATAGAATTCTAAAAGGTTTGTTAGGCATGATTTCCCTGTCCAGAACCCATGTTGGTGCTTGTTTACAAACCCAATGCTCTCCAGGTGCTCAACAAGTCTTAGCCTAATTATTCTTTCAAGTATTTTGCAGGGGATGCTTGTCAGTGATACGGGTCTTTAGTTAAGTGCCTCCTCCCTATCACCTTTCTTGAAAATCGGTACGACATTTGCCTTCTTCCAGCAACTGGGCAATTCTCCCGACATAAGTGACTCATTAAAGATCATTGCCAGAGGGACGCTGAGAGCCTGTGCTGCCTCTTTAAGTATCCACGGTGATACTTTGTCTGGTCCAACTGCTTTACTGGCATCCAGTGTTGTCAACTGTTTCATTACATCCTCTGCTGTCACCTCTATATCTGATAGTCTTTCATCTTGGGTAATCTCTTCTAACAATGGGAGCTGCTCAGGCTCGGTTGTGAACACTCCATGGAATTTTGCATTCAGTACCTCGCAGATTTCCTTGTCGCTTTCTGTATATGCCCCTTCTGTTTTCCTCAGTCTTGTCACTTGGTCATTTACCGACATCTTCCTTCTTATAGGGCTATGTAGTAATTTCGGTTGCTTTTTCGCTTTGACTGCAATATCATTCTCATAATTTCTTTCCGACACTCATCTTATGTTAATGTAATCATTCCTAGCTCTGTTACATCTAATCCTGTTGTCCTCTGTCCTTTGTCTTCTGTACTTCCTCCACTCCCTCCTGCTTCTCACCTTTGCTTCCTAACACTGTCTATTAAACCATGGGTTATTATATTCCCTCCTGCTTTTTTCCTTTATTTTTGGAATAAATCTCTCTTCAGCCTCCTTGCATTTCAATATGACTTGGTTCATCATACCTTGCACTGTTTTTCCTCTAAGTTCTTCCTCCCACTGCACTTCTCCCAGGTAGTACCTTATCCTTCTGTAGTCCCCTTTTCTGTAATCAAGTCTCCTTTCCCGGACCTCTTGTTCTTTGGTCACAATTTTAAGCTCCATCATGTAGTCAAAAACTAGGACACAATGGTCACTAGCTCCTAGTGGTATTTCATGTTCCAACTGCTCAATGTCTTCTACATTCTGGGTGAAAATGAGATCTAATAGGCTGGGCGTATCCCCTCCTCTTTCCCTAGTATCTTCTTTCACATGCTGTGTTAGGAAATTCCTGTCAATAACGTCTACCAGCTTCGCTCCCCAGGTCTCCTCCCCGCCATGGGGATTCCTTGTTTCCCAATCTATCTCTCCGTGATTTAGGTCCCCTATGACCAGCAGCTTCGCTCTCATTCTATGCGCTACAGTTGCTGCCCTCTGCAGTTCATCTATACATGTCTTGTTGCTGTCCTCGTACTCCTGCCTGGGCCTTCTACTGTTTGGTGGGGGATTGTAGAGTATCATGATTACAATCTTCTTCCCATCCACTGTCAGAGTTCCATGTATGAAGCTCGTGCTTTCATTGGTACCCGGATTTTCCAGCTCATCAAACTTCCATTTCCGCTTTATTAGTAGTGCCACTCCTCCTCCATGTCTCTGTGTCCTTTCTTTTCTTATCACCTGTTACCCCTCTGGAAAGATTGCATCCGATATCATGCCATTTATTTTAGTTTCCACTATTGCCACTATGTCTGAGTTTGCCTCACTAACTCTTTCTTTTATCTCTTCTGCTTTATTGGCTACCCCATCAGCATTGGTGTACCAAACCTTGAGACTCTTCTTGGAAACTCGGGTGTCAGAGTTCCCCCTTTCACCAGGGGTCTGGGGGGAACTGGGGGGTGTCTGGGGGGCAAGTGGGGGCTGTGGGGGTGAGTGGGGGGGTGCTAGGGGGGTGCCTGGGAGTGCCTGGTAGGCGAATGGGGTCTGGGCATCTAGGGGGGTAGGAAGGGCATACTGGGTCTGAAAGTTAGGGGTCTGAATAGCATAGGGGGGTTGAGAAATAGAGTAAGACTGAGAGTCAGATAGAGGTTGGGGGGAGAGGGATACTGAGGGCAGAGGGCTGAGATGAGAATGGAGCATGGGTGCTGGGAGTGGAAGAGAGGGTGTATTAGTTAGGGGGGAATCGGGGGTAGGTGGGGGTTTTGGGGTAGAAGAGGGGAAGAGGGAGATGGGGGAAGGTGTTAGGGGGTCACAAGGTGAGGGGGTTAAATGTGGGCTGGAGGTGCATAGGAGGGGTGAGGGTTGGGTGGGGTTTGGGGGTGAGTGGAAGAGGGGTGCAGTGGAAGCTGGGATGGAGTAGATGGAATTGAAGTCAATGGGGTAGAAGGGGCAGGGGAGTAGGAAGGGGTAGTTGGGGAGGGGGGATGGGAAGGTGGGTTTGGGGAGGGCATGACTTGACCCACTGGGGTCGTTGACAGGTGTGATGTAGCAGGGGCAGGGGAATCGTTGGGGAGGTGCAAATGTGGAAGGGACAGGGGGGTTTTGGGAGGCTGAGGCAGGGGGGAGGTATAGGAGGGCTGAGTTGGGGAGGATGCGACCTGGGAGGTGACCTGGGAGGTGGCCTGGGAGGTGACCTGGGATGTGACCTGGGAGGTGAGACTACCTGAGAGGCTAGTTCGGTGTCGTTGTTGCCATCTATTCTTGTGGGCTATTTGCTCATCTTTCGTCATAAACCTCTCTATAAACACATTGTAATGGGTTTCACTTCCTCTGAGTAAATGCTTGTTCCTCATTATGTACTCCACAGCCTCCTCATTGGAGAATTGCACCAGAACAGGTCTATTCTTGGTACAATTGTAAGGTCCAACCCGGCGGCTGATATCCACCTCGTGTTCTGCCATTCCTGCTCCAATACATCTCAATATCTCATGCAATTCGTATTTTTCCGTTTCTATTCTCTCTTGTCTTGTTGGTGCCCCAGATTCGAATAATCCCTGTATTATAATAGACCGTCTCCTCAGTAATTCAGTGTCATGCTGGTAGCCTGTCCACTGGGGATGTTCCATCCCAACTGCAGTCACTAACCCATCCCCCACTAATCCTCTGTCCTTAGCCATGCTGTTAATCCTTCCTAATTCGTTTGTGATACGAGCACATTCCCTCTCCCAGTTCTCTCTTCCCTTTCTAATCTCTTCCTGAACATAGAGCATAAGTTCTTGTTTCTGCCTCTCTACCGCATCCTGTATTTGCTGAAATACCTCACTTTTAATCCCTTGGATTAGATCCTCCATCCAATCGCTCCTTCTCTCTACAAATTTCCCTATTAATTTGTCTATAAATCTGTCCTCCTCCTCATCCCTGCTGGTGATTGACCTTGAACCCCTTCTAGTCATTGCAGTAACAATCTAGCCAAAAAGGCGGTCCTCAATACCTTGCCTATGCCTCCTCAATACCTACCTTGTGTGTGTGTGTGTGTGTGTGTGTGTGTGTGTGTGCTCACCTAATGAAGGTATTTTCTTGTGTGTGTGTGTGTGTGTGCTCACCTAATGAAGGTACTTTCTTGTGTGTGTGTGTACTCACCTAGTTGTGCTTGCGGGGGTTGAGCTCTGGCTCTTTGGTTCCGCCTCTCAAATGTCAATCAACAGGTGTACAGGTTCCTGAGCCTATTGGGCTCTATCATATCTACACTTGAAACTGTGTATGGAGTCAGCCTCCACCACATCACTTCGTAATGCATTCTATTTGTCAACCACTCTGATCCTAAAAAAGTTCTTTCTAATATCTCTGTGGCTCATGTGGGCACTAAGTTTCCACCTGTGTCCCCTAGGGCGTGTTCCCCTTGTGTTAAATAGCCTGTCTTTATCAACCCTGTCAATTCCCTTGAGAATCTTGAATGTGGTGATCATATCCCCCCTAACTCTTCTGTCTTCCAACGAAGTGAGTGTGTCTGTTTGTGTGTGTGTATCTTCGTGTGTGTGTGTATGTATCCTCATGTGTGTGTGTGTGTGTCCTCGTGTGCAATCAGTTAGGTATTATTATAGACTTTTTGGGCTCCTGTCGGTTTTGGCATGCACAACATTCCCATGTAATAGATTCTATTCCTCTTTCATTTCTGCAATTTTTTTTAGTGGTTGCAAGGCAGCAGGACTGTATTCACGAAGAAAAAAATAGTTTTTTTATAGTACATTACACAGCACCTATTTACATGTATACGAAAGTTAGTTTGACACGCATTTATACACACAAAACATATTACCAAACTTTGAATTGTTATCCTCATTTTACCCCAAGAAAGTCAATGTAAATATAAATATCCTATAACTTTCTTTGTAGATAGTTTTGTCGTACCGTCTGCTACAGTTGAGACTAGTAATAATTTTCTTAGACAACAACACAATTGTTTGTTTTTATAATACGAGACCAGTAACAAACACAGTGGGTCCTCAGGGAACTCAGGGGGCATGACCACTAGACGGAAATGCTATTGATGAAGATCGTGTCTAGAGAAGATATAACATATTCTTTACCCAGCAATGCAAGGTGGAACAGCAGTTATATATAAAAAAAAATGTTTCAAGTATTTTATAAAAGGAAGCTACACATACAATATATAACTGCTTACCTCTTTATGAATGTACCTCCTGATGACCATTGCAAAAGCCACAAAATACGACACGAAGAAGACCTTCATCAAGCCTTTTGGGTAACTATGGGCACTTCCTGAAATTATACAATAGTAGTTTATAATACATATATATATATATATATATATATATATATATATATATATATATATATATATATATATATATATATATATATATATATATATATATATATATATATATCAAGTGAAAACTCACACCCCAGAAGTGACTCGAACCCATACTCCCAGAAGCAACGCAACTGGTATGTACAAGACGCCTTAATCCACTTGACCATCACGACCGGACATAATGAGGTGATAGCCGAGGCTATTTGAACCACCCCACCGCCGGCACTCGGATAGTTATCTTGGGCATAGCATTTTACCAAATCACCTCATTCTTTGGGGCAACACGTGAGGAACACAAATGCGAACAAGCCTGAATGGTCCCCAGGACATATGCAACTGAAAACTCACACCCCAGAAGTGACTCGAACCCATACTCCCAGAAGCAACGCAACTGGTATGTACAAGACGCCTTAATCCACTTGACCATCACGACCGGACATAATGAGGTGATAGCCGAGGCTATTTGAACCACCCCACCGCCGGCACTCGGATAGTTATCTTGGGCATAGCATTTTACCAAATCACCTCATTCTTTGGGGCAACACGTGAGGAACACAAATGCGAACAAGCCTGAATGGTCCCCAGGACATATGCAACTGAAAACTCACACCCCAGAAGTGACTCGAACCCATACTCCCAGAAGCAACGCAACTGGTATGTACAAGACGCCTTAATCCACTTGACCATCACGACCGGACATAATGAGGTGATAGCCGAGGCTATTTGAACCACCCCACCGCCGGCACTCGGATAGTTATCTTGGGCATAGCATTTTACCAAATCACCTCATTCTTTGGGGCAACACGTGAGGAACACAAATGCGAACAAGCCTGAATGGTCCCCAGGACATATGCAACTGAAAACTCACACCCCAGAAGTGACTCGAACCCATACTCCCAGAAGCAACGCAACTGGTATGTACAAGACGCCTTAATCCACTTGACCATCACGACCGGACATAATGAGGTGATAGCCGAGGCTATTTGAACCACCCCACCGCCGGCACTCGGATAGTTATCTTGGGCATAGCATTTTACCAAATCACCTCATTCTTTGGGGCAACACGTGAGGAACACAAATGCGAACAAGCCTGAATGGTCCCCAGGACATATGCAACTGAAAACTCACACCCCAGAAGTGACTCGAACCCATACTCCCAGAAGCAACGCAACTGGTATGTACAAGACGCCTTAATCCACTTGACCATCACGACCGGACATAATGAGGTGATAGCCGAGGCTATTTGAACCACCCCACCGCCGGCACTCGGATAGTTATCTTGGGCATAGCATTTTACCAAATCACCTCATTCTTTGGGGCAACACGTGAGGAACACAAATGCGAACAAGCCTGAATGGTCCCCAGGACATATGCAACTGAAAACTCACACCCCAGAAGTGACTCGAACCCATACTCCCAGAAGCAACGCAACTGGTATGTACAAGACGCCTTAATCCACTTGACCATCACGACCGGATATAATGAGGTGATAGCCGAGGCTATTTGAACCACCCCACCGCCGGCACTCGGATAGTTATCTTGGGCATAGCATTTTACCAAATCACCTCATTCTTTGGGGCAACACGTGAGGAACACAAATGCGAACAAGCCTGAATGGTCCCCAGGACATATGCAACTGAAAACTCACACCCCAGAAGTGACTCGAACCCATACTCCCAGAAGCAACGCAACTGGTATGTACAAGACGCCTTAATCCACTTGACCATCACGACCGGACATAATGAGGTGATAGCTGAGGCTATTTGAACCACCCCACCGCCGGCACTCGGATAGTTATCTTGGGCATAGCATTTTACCAAATCACCTCATTCTTTGGGGCAACACGTGAGGAACACAAATGCGAACAAGCCTGAATGGTCCCCAGGACATATGCAACTGAAAACTCACACCCCAGAAGTGACTCGAACCCATACTCCCAGAAGCAACGCAACTGGTATGTACAAGACGCCTTAATCCACTTGACCATCACGACCGGACATAATGAGGTGATAGCCGAGGCTATTTGAACCACCCCACCGCCGGCACTCGGATAGTTATCTTGGGCATAGCATTTTACCAAATCACCTCATTCTTTGGGGCAACACGTGAGGAACACAAATGCGAACAAGCCTGAATGGTCCCCAGGACATATGCAACTGAAAACTCACACCCCAGAAGTGACTCGAACCCATACTCCCAGAAGCAACGCAACTGGTATGTACAAGACGCCTTAATCCACTTGACCATCACGACCGGACATAATGAGGTGATAGCCGAGGCTATTTGAACCACCCCACCGCCGGCACTCGGATAGTTATCTTGGGCATAGCATTTTACCAAATCACCTCATTCTTTGGGGCAACACGTGAGGAACACAAATGCGAACAAGCCTGAATGGTCCCCAGGACATATGCAACTGAAAACTCACACCCCAGAAGTGACTCGAACCCATACTCCCAGAAGCAACGCAACTGGTATGTACAAGACGCCTTAATCCACTTGACCATCACGACCGGACATAATGAGGTGATAGCCGAGGCTATTTGAACCACCCCACCGCCGGCACTCGGATAGTTATCTTGGGCATAGCATTTTACCAAATCACCTCATTCTTTGGGGCAACACGTGAGGAACACAAATGCGAACAAGCCTGAATGGTCCCCAGGACATATGCAACTGAAAACTCACACCCCAGAAGTGACTCGAACCCATACTCCCAGAAGCAACGCAACTGGTATGTACAAGACGCCTTAATCCACTTGACCATCACGACCGGACATAATGAGGTGATAGCCGAGGCTATTTGAACCACCCCACCGCCGGCACTCGGATAGTTATCTTGGGCATAGCATTTTACCAAATCACCTCATTCTTTGGGGCAACACGTGAGGAACACAAATGCGAACAAGCCTGAATGGTCCCCAGGACATATGCAACTGAAAACTCACACCCCAGAAGTGACTCGAACCCATACTCCCAGAAGCAACGCAACTGGTATGTACAAGACGCCTTAATCCACTTGACCATCACGACCGGACATAATGAGGTGATAGCCGAGGCTATTTGAACCACCCCACCGCCGGCACTCGGATAGTTATCTTGGGCATAGCATTTTACCAAATCACCTCATTCTTTGGGGCAACACGTGAGGAACACAAATGCGAACAAGCCTGAATGGTCCCCAGGACATATGCAACTGAAAACTCACACCCCAGAAGTGACTCGAACCCATACTCCCAGAAGCAACGCAACTGGTATGTACAAGACGCCTTAATCCACTTGACCATCACGACCGGACATAATGAGGTGATAGCCGAGGCTATTTGAACCACCCCACCGCCGGCACTCGGATAGTTATCTTGGGCATAGCATTTTACCAAATCACCTCATTCTTTGGGGCAACACGTGAGGAACACAAATGCGAACAAGCCTGAATGGTCCCCAGGACATATGCAACTGAAAACTCACACCCCAGAAGTGACTCGAACCCATACTCCCAGAAGCAACGCAACTGGTATGTACAAGACGCCTTAATCCACTTGACCATCACGACCGGACATAATGAGGTGATAGCCGAGGCTATTTGAACCACCCCACCGCCGGCACTCGGATAGTTATCTTGGGCATAGCATTTTACCAAATCACCTCATTCTTTGGGGCAACACGTGAGGAACACAAATGCGAACAAGCCTGAATGGTCCCCAGGACATATGCAACTGAAAACTCACACCCCAGAAGTGACTCGAACCCATACTCCCAGAAGCAACGCAACTGGTATGTACAAGACGCCTTAATCCACTTGACCATCACGACCGGACATAATGAGGTGATAGCCGAGGCTATTTGAACCACCCCACCGCCGGCACTCGGATAGTTATCTTGGGCATAGCATTTTACCAAATCACCTCATTCTTTGGGGCAACACGTGAGGAACACAAATGCGAACAAGCCTGAATGGTCCCCAGGACATATGCAACTGAAAACTCACACCCCAGAAGTGACTCGAACCCATACTCCCAGAAGCAACGCAACTGGTATGTACAAGACGCCTTAATCCACTTGACCATCACGACCGGACATAATGAGGTGATAGCCGAGGCTATTTGAACCACCCCACCGCCGGCACTCGGATAGTTATCTTGGGCATAGCATTTTACCAAATCACCTCATTCTTTGGGGCAACACGTGAGGAACACAAATGCGAACAAGCCTGAATGGTCCCCAGGACATATGCAACTGAAAACTCACACCCCAGAAGTGACTCGAACCCATACTCCCAGAAGCAACGCAACTGGTATGTACAAGACGCCTTAATCCACTTGACCATCACGACCGGACATAATGAGGTGATAGCCGAGGCTATTTGAACCACCCCACCGCCGGCACTCGGATAGTTATCTTGGGCATAGCATTTTACCAAATCACCTCATTCTTTGGGGCAACACGTGAGGAACACAAATGCGAACAAGCCTGAATGGTCCCCAGGACATATGCAACTGAAAACTCACACCCCAGAAGTGACTCGAACCCATACTCCCAGAAGCAACGCAACTGGTATGTACAAGACGCCTTAATCCACTTGACCATCACGACCGGACATAATGAGGTGATAGCCGAGGCTATTTGAACCACCCCACCGCCGGCACTCGGATAGTTATCTTGGGCATAGCATTTTACCAAATCACCTCATTCTTTGGGGCAACACGTGAGGAACACAAATGCGAACAAGCCTGAATGGTCCCCAGGACATATGCAACTGAAAACTCACACCCCAGAAGTGACTCGAACCCATACTCCCAGAAGCAACGCAACTGGTATGTACAAGACGCCTTAATCCACTTGACCATCACGACCGGACATAATGAGGTGATAGCCGAGGCTATTTGAACCACCCCACCGCCGGCACTCGGATAGTTATCTTGGGCATAGCATTTTACCAAATCACCTCATTCTTTGGGGCAACACGTGAGGAACACAAATGCGAACAAGCCTGAATGGTCCCCAGGACATATGCAACTGAAAACTCACACCCCAGAAGTGACTCGAACCCATACTCCCAGAAGCAACGCAACTGGTATGTACAAGACGCCTTAATCCACTTGACCATCACGACCGGACATAATGAGGTGATAGCCGAGGCTATTTGAACCACCCCACCGCCGGCACTCGGATAGTTATCTTGGGCATAGCATTTTACCAAATCACCTCATTCTTTGGGGCAACACGTGAGGAACACAAATGCGAACAAGCCTGAATGGTCCCCAGGACATATGCAACTGAAAACTCACACCCCAGAAGTGACTCGAACCCATACTCCCAGAAGCAACGCAACTGGTATGTACAAGACGCCTTAATCCACTTGACCATCACGACCGGACATAATGAGGTGATAGCCGAGGCTATTTGAACCACCCCACCGCCGGCACTCGGATAGTTATCTTGGGCATAGCATTTTACCAAATCACCTCATTCTTTGGGGCAACACGTGAGGAACACAAATGCGAACAAGCCTGAATGGTCCCCAGGACATATGCAACTGAAAACTCACACCCCAGAAGTGACTCGAACCCATACTCCCAGAAGCAACGCAACTGGTATGTACAAGACGCCTTAATCCACTTGACCATCACGACCGGACATAATGAGGTGATAGCCGAGGCTATTTGAACCACCCCACCGCCGGCACTCGGATAGTTATCTTGGGCATAGCATTTTACCAAATCACCTCATTCTTTGGGGCAACACGTGAGGAACACAAATGCGAACAAGCCTGAATGGTCCCCAGGACATATGCAACTGAAAACTCACACCCCAGAAGTGACTCGAACCCATACTCCCAGAAGCAACGCAACTGGTATGTACAAGACGCCTTAATCCACTTGACCATCACGACCGGACATAATGAGGTGATAGCCGAGGCTATTTGAACCACCCCACCGCCGGCACTCGGATAGTTATCTTGGGCATAGCATTTTACCAAATCACCTCATTCATTGGGGCAACACGTGAGGAACACAAATGCGAACAAGCCTGAATGGTCCCCAGGACATATGCAACTGAAAACTCACACCCCAGAAGTGACTCGAACCCATACTCCCAGAAGCAACGCAACTGGTATGTACAAGACGCCTTAATCCACTTGACCATCACGACCGGACATAATGAGGTGATAGCCGAGGCTATTTGAACCACCCCACCGCCGGCACTCGGATAGTTATCTTGGGCATAGCATTTTACCAAATCACCTCATTCTTTGGGGCAACACGTGAGGAACACAAATGCGAACAAGCCTGAATGGTCCCCAGGACATATGCAACTGAAAACTCACACCCCAGAAGTGACTCGAACCCATACTCCCAGAAGCAACGCAACTGGTATGTACAAGACGCCTTAATCCACTTGACCATCACGACCGGACATAATGAGGTGATAGCCGAGGCTATTTGAACCACCCCACCGCCGGCACTCGGATAGTTATCTTGGGCATAGCATTTTACCAAATCACCTCATTCTTTGGGGCAACACGTGAGGAACACAAATGCGAACAAGCCTGAATGGTCCCCAGGACATATGCAACTGAAAACTCACACCCCAGAAGTGACTCGAACCCATACTCCCAGAAGCAACGCAACTGGTATGTACAAGACGCCTTAATCCACTTGACCATCACGACCGGACATAATGAGGTGATAGCCGAGGCTATTTGAACCACCCCACCGCCGGCACTCGGATAGTTATCTTGGGCATAGCATTTTACCAAATCACCTCATTCTTTGGGGCAACACGTGAGGAACACAAATGCGAACAAGCCTGAATGGTCCCCAGGACATATGCAACTGAAAACTCACACCCCAGAAGTGACTCGAACCCATACTCCCAGAAGCAACGCAACTGGTATGTACAAGACGCCTTAATCCACTTGACCATCACGACCGGACATAATGAGGTGATAGCCGAGGCTATTTGAACCACCCCACCGCCGGCACTCGGATAGTTATCTTGGGCATAGCATTTTACCAAATCACCTCATTCTTTGGGGCAACACGTGAGGAACACAAATGCGAACAAGCCTGAATGGTCCCCAGGACATATGCAACTGAAAACTCACACCCCAGAAGTGACTCGAACCCATACTCCCAGAAGCAACGCAACTGGTATGTACAAGACGCCTTAATCCACTTGACCATCACGACCGGACATAATGAGGTGATAGCCGAGGCTATTTGAACCACCCCACCGCCGGCACTCGGATAGTTATCTTGGGCATAGCATTTTACCAAATCACCTCATTCTTTGGGGCAACACGTGAGGAACACAAATGCGAACAAGCCTGAATGGTCCCCAGGACATATGCAACTGAAAACTCACACCCCAGAAGTGACTCGAACCCATACTCCCAGAAGCAACGCAACTGGTATGTACAAGACGCCTTAATCCACTTGACCATCACGACCGGACATAATGAGGTGATAGCCGAGGCTATTTGAACCACCCCACCGGGGTGGTTCAAATAGCCTCGGCTATTAAATATATATATTATATATATATATATATATATATATATATATATATATATATATATATATATATATATATATATATATATATATATATATGTCGTACCTAGTAGCCAGAACTCACTTTTTGGCCTACTATTCAAGGCCCGATTTGCCTTATAAGCCAAGTTTTCCTGAATTAATATATTTTTTCTAATTTTTTTCTTATGAAATGATAAAGCTACCCATTTCATTATGTATGAGGTCAATTTTTTTTTATTGGAGTTAAAATTAACGTAGATATATGACCGAACCTAACCAACCAAACCTAACCTAACCTAACCTATATTTATAGGTAAGGTTAGGTTAGGTAGCCAAAAAAAGCTAGGTTAGGTTAGGTTAGGTAGGTTAGGTAGACGAAAAAACATTAATTCATGAAAACTTGGCTTATTAGGCAAATCGGGCCTTGAATAGTAGGCTGAGAAGTGCGTTCTGGCTATTAGGTACGACATATATATATATATATATATATATATATATATATATATATATATATATATATATATATATATATATATATATATATATATATATATATATATAATATATATATTCAAGGCCCGATTTGCCTAATAAGCCACGTTTTCCTGAATTAATATATTTTCTCTAATTTTTTTCTTATGAAATGATAAAGCTACTCATTTCATTATGTATGAGGTCAATTTTTTTTTATTGGAGTTAAAATTAACGTAGATATATGACCGAACCTAAGCAACCCTACCTAACCTAACCTAACCTATCTTTATAGGTTAGGTTAGGTTAGGTACCCTAAAAAGTTAGGTTAGGTTAGGTTAGGTAGGTTAGGTAGCCGAAAAAACATTAATTCATGAAAAGTTGGCTTATTAGGCAAATCTGGCCTTGCATAGTAGGCTGAGAAGTGCGTTCTGGCTACTAGGTACGACATATATATACATATATATATATATATATATATATATATATATATATATATATATATGTCGTACCTAGTAGCCAGAACGCACTTCTCAGCCTACGATGCAAGGCCCGATTTGCCTAATAAGCCAAGTTTTCCTGAAATAATTGTTTTTCGACTACCTAACCTACCTAACCTAACCTAACCTAACTTTATAGGCTACCTAACCTAACCTAACCTATAAAGATAGGTTAGGTTAGGTTAGGTAGGGTTGGTTAGGTTCGGTCATATGTCTGCGTTAATTTTAACTCCAATAAAAAAAAATTGACCTCAAACATAATGAAATGGGCAGCTTTATCATTTCATAAGAAAAAAATTAGAGAAAAAATATTAATTCAGGAAAACTTGGCTTATTAGGCAAATCGGGCCTTGCATAATAGGCTGAGAAGTGCGTTCTGGCTACTAGGTACGACATATATATATATATATATATATATATATATATATATATATATATATATATATATATATATATGTCGTACATAGTAGCCAGAACGTCGTACTCGGTATATATATATATATATATATATATATATATATATATATATATATATATATATATATATATATATATGTCGTACCTAATAGCCAGAACGTACTTATCAGCCTACTATTCAAGGCCCGATTTGCCTAATAAGCCAAGTTTTCATGAATTAATGTTTTTTCGACTACCTAACCTACCTAACCTAACCTAACCTAACTTTTTCTGCTACCTAACCGAACCTAACCTATGAAGATAGGTAAGGTTAGGTTAGGTAGGGTTGGTTAGGTTCGGTCATATATCTACGTTAATTTTAACTCCATTAAAAAAAAATTGACCTCATACATAATGAAATGGGTAGCTTTATCATTTCGTAAGACAAAAACTAGAGAAAACATATTAATTCATGAAAACTTGGCTTATTAGGCAAATCGGGCCTTGCATTGTAGGCTGATAAGTGCGTTCTGGCTACTAGGTACGACATATATATATATATATATATATATATATATATATATATATATATGTATGTCGTACCTAGTAGCCAGAACTCACTTCTCAGCCTACTATTCAAGGCCCGATTTGCCTGATAAGCCAAGTTTTCCTGAATTAATATATTTACTATAATTTTTTTCTTATGAAATGATAAAGCAACCCTTTTCTCTATGTATGAGGTCAATTTTTTTTTATTGGAGTTAAAATTAACGTAGATATATGACCGAACCTAACCAACCCTACCTAACCTAACCTAACCTATATTTATAGGTAAGGTTAGGTTAGGTAGCCAAAAAAAGCTAGGTTAGGTTAGGTTAGGTAGGTTAGGTAGACGAAAAAACATTAATTCATGAAAACTTGGCTTATTAGGCAAATCGGGCCTTGAATAGTAGGCTGAGAAGTGCGTTCTGGCTATTAGGTACGACATATATATATATATATATGTCGTACCTAGTAGCCAGAACGCACTTTTATGCCTACTATGCAAGGCCAGATTTGCCTAATAAGCCAAGTTTTCCTGAATTAATTGTTTTTTGACAACCTAACCTACCTAACCTAACCTAACCTAACTTTTTCGGCTACCTCACCTAACCTAACCTCTAAAGATAGGTTAGGTTAGGTTAGGTAGGGTTGGTTAGGTTTGGTCATATATCTACGTTAATTTTAACTCCAATAAAAAAAATTGACCTCATACATAATGAAATGGGTAGCTTTATCATTTCATAAGAAAAAAAATAGAGAAAATATATTAATTCAGGAAAACTTGGCTTATTAGGCAAATCTGGCCTTGCATAGTAGGCTGAGAAGTGCGTTCTGGCTACTAGGTACGACATATATATATATATATATATATATATATATATATATATATATATATATATATATATATATATATATATATATATATATATGTTGTACCTAGTAGCCAGAATGTAGTACGAGGCCTGCTATGCAAGGCCCGATTTGCCTAATAAGCCAAGTTTCCCTGAATTTATATAGTTTTCTAAGTTTTCCCTATGAAATGATAGAGGTATCCATTTCATTATGTATGAGTTAATTTTCTTAAATTTGAGTTAAAACTAACATAGATATATGAATGAACCTAACCTAACCAAGCCTGTCATAACCTAACCTAAACTAACACAACTAAGTCAATAATGTATGTTCTTAATATAATATATTAATAATAATTCATTTAAACTATTTGAAAGCAATTTATTGAAAATAAAGAAAATCACTCGGCCTATTAGACAAGTCGGAACTTGCATAGTAGGCCAAGAAGTGGGTTCTGGATACTAGGTACGAAATATATATATGTGTGTGTGTGTAAACTAAAATCCTTGAAAATGTATTAAGTTTCACGAAACGCGCTCAAATTTCGCATCAGACTAGAAATAAAAATGAATTTTGGAGAATTGATTTTTGAATTACCATCAACAGTGAAAAGAAACGTAAGAAAGGTCGAGAAAATTCGTGTTAGAATTATTAATCTTACTTTTTCGGTCATATTTAATAATATATGTCTACAGGAAAGACTGCTACCAAAATATACTAATATTAAAATGCACGACCCAGCAGCAAGGAATCAAGCCTTCACGATAAAATATCGCCAAGATCTGATTCGTGATCAGATATACAAGGCAGAAACTGAAATCAAAGACAACAAAACGCAACTACTTCATGCTACAAAAAAATGGAGAAACAGCAACATCGACGAAAGTCTCCGTACTCGCATTGAACAACACCTCGACATCCTCACAGAACGACATCACCTCAGCACTGAAACAAGGATAATCAAGAAACTAACAACGTTATATGGAGGACCTATGGCAATTCCACGACCAAGAGATGGCTTCCTGAACCTTGCAGGAATCAACCTCACTGAGGACCAAGTCACTCTCCTATATCTGGGTATAAACTGTCACGTTATGTCCAGACTGAGTGAGAGGGCCCGGAGAGTGGAGATGGAGATTCTCTTGGACGACATATTCGACCTCGAGACACAAAAGAAGGTCACCACCAAAGATACCTTACAAGCAGAACTTATTGCGGAAGAAGGAAAGAATCGAGGCAACTATAGAAGCACCATACTGTCCCCCGAGCTCAAAGCGGCAGCTAAGAGCCTTCGTGAGAGCAAGGAGACAGTTGTCAGGAGAGGTGACAAGTCGCCAATATGCGTCATTCTTAAAAAAGACGAATATCTGGCGAAAATGAACCTCATACTCTCTGACCAAACTAAATTCCAAAGGGTAACAGAGGACACTACAGCCGAATTGAAAGCAAAGGTCAACAAATTGATCGAAACTGTGAACGCCAGAGGAAATCCGGACTCCACCTGCCAAAGATTATTGGGGAATATAAACCTGGATATGCATATGGAAATGTCAAGACACACAAGCCTGGAAACCCACTTCGGCCAATCATCAGCCAGATACCCACACCCACGTACACACTGGCGAAACGACTCAACGGCTTGCTGACTCCTTATGTCCTTTGCGCCTTCAGCCTGAACTCTCCAAAGGAATTTGTTGACTTGCTGTGGGGAACACGGGCCACAGGGATAAGAGCCTCGTTGGACGTAGAATCACTGTTTACCAACGTACCTGTGGATGAAACAATCGGGATGATAGCCGACAGAGTGTATCGTGATCTGGCCTGTACTCCTCTATATATATGTGTGTGTGTGTAAACTAAAGTCTTTGAAAATGTAATAAGTTTTACGAAACGCACTCAAGTGTCACGTCAGACTAGAAATTAAAATGAATTTTGGAGAATTGATTTTTGAATTACCATAAACAGTGAAAAGAAACGTAAGAAAGCTCGAGAAAATTTGTGTTAGAATTATTAACCTTACTTTTTCGGTCATATTTAATAATATATGTCTACAGGAAAGACTGCTACCAAAATATACTATTATATATATATATATATATATATATATATATATATATATATATATATATATATATATATATATATATATATATACATATATATATATATATGTCGTACCTAGTAGCCAGAACGCACTTTTTGGCCTACTAGGCAAGGCCCGATTTGCCTAATAAGCCAAGTTTTCCTGAATTAATATATTTTCTCTATTTTTTTTCTTATGAAATGATAAAGCTACCCATTTCATTATGTATGAGGTCAATTTTTTTTTATTGGAGTTAAAATTAACGTAGATATATGACCGAACCTAACCAACCCTACCTAACCTAACCTAACCTATCTTTATAGGTTAGGTTAGGTTAGGTAGCCGAAAAAGTTAGGTTAGGTTAGGTTAGGTAGGTTAGGTAGTCGAAAAACAATTAATTCATGAAAACTTGGCTTATTAGGCAAATCGGGCCATGCATAGTAGGCTGAGAAGTGCGTTCTGGCTACTAGGTACGACATATATATATATATATATATATATATATATATATATATATATATATATATATATATATTGTGACAATAATCTCTTTCAAGAGAGATTGAGCCTGCTCTTCCCTACATCATTACGTCAAAGTACAAGATACTATATAGAAGATACATCCACCAGTATCGCCAAACGTTTTGCCCAGAGAGCAAATCGTACCCTGCACACCCCAACACCTGGCCACAGCCCGTAACCAGCAAACTGCTCATCCTCTGCCTGCCTGTTGCTGATTGGCTGCTGTCTCGTCGCACCTGCACTCCGCCACCACCACAAGTCGACGTCTGGACTGCAGCGCGCCAGTCTCGTCAGAATATCTTTGTGCTCCATGAAGTTGACATCTCTCGCTGGTAGACTAAGCCTTGGCTTTCGTGTACTAAGGAAGGTGGCAGCTTGAAGCCAGTATTCCAGCACCCATATTATTTTATTTTGCTATCACTGTAACTTACTTGTCTCAGCGTAACTTTTCATTTGCCAGTGATTATTCATGTTATTTTGTTTGTTGACTTGTCCTGCATTTTATGAGATTACCTCTGTTCATGTCTTGTTTTCTAGAGTAATTAAAATTTCATTGTTTATATACTTGTGTTTTTTGTGTCTTCCCATTACCTTACCACAGACAAAAGAACAAACTTTTCTCTTTTTTTTTGTCATGTGACGAGGCCCTGCCCCCAGCTTTTGAAACAGCCGAACACCAACGCTTTACCGTCACATTACGTGGGGGCCTGTCCTAGGAGCTTCACTCAGGTACTGGTGCAAAATAGTAAATTTATGGTAAGCGTATTTGGCTTTGGTAACGTAGCTTCTCACTATTTTCAATATTCAATTTTATTTTCATATGGTGCTGTGTGTATTGTGCATTCCGAGAGTAGCATATGGTGAATGTGAGACAACTTTGGATTACGTGGTGACTGTAGGCCTCAGTCATTCTCTTAATTGGTCATCTCTTCCTCCGTGTTATTACTCGTGTTTACCATCTTTTGTCCCTAGGATATTTCTCATATTTTCGGCAGATCATCATATTGGTACCCTGGTACTGTGGTCTGTCCCCGGGTCAAGTGCACCTAATCTTCTGCAATCTGACAATAGGAGGATAAAGAGGGCCATAGTTCCTCTCGCACGAACTTTAGTTGCTGAATTGGGACCTCAGCAGCAGTTCTCGTCACCAGTTGACACCTCGCACCCCTACACGTCGGTCAGAGATGATGATATTTACATTGGTAGGGAATTAACCTTCTTTTTCAGAGCACAAAAGTTCGCTAATTCTGTAAGTATCATATTAATTTCAGTGGGAAAAACTTGCTTATGTCCTATAGAGACTCGGCAAGGTATGCCTACATTCTTGGACTACCTATTTTACTTTTGAGGCAATTAACTGTTTCATTTGTTTTAGAAACTCAGTTTCGCTTGTTTAGTAGGATTTTCTTGCCCTTATCCTCTTACATGAGTACTGGGTACAAGATTTCCTGCGACCTTGATTTATTAATCATTTATCATTTTGAAATTAACATTAATTGTTAAAGATTCCACAGGATAGGTACCAGTTGCCACGTTGTCCTGTTTCTGACATTCACCATATCACAACAGTATATTCGTTGTGCACTTATTTGCTAATTTCACCATTTTTCGTCTCCAAGCTTTCCGTGCAAATCCAGCAGGTGCAATAGCGACTTTAAGTCGTGCCAAGAGGACTGAATTATAAACTCTTGCACATGAGTATCAACTAGAAGTTCCCTACCAAGACAACAAAAATGAAATGCATAACCTGTTACTGGATCATCTCTTAGAGGAAGGTAAGATAGACTCTGAAACTCACGAAACTTACTTTATTGCAGATAAAACTGATTTGGCAACGATGAAACTCAAACTAGAGCTGGCCAAGATCGAACGCGAGCAGCAAAGAGAAGCAGCTGCTATAAGAAAGGAAGAACAAGAACGTGAGGTTGCAATACTCCGTGAGCGGGAACGAATACAGCTTGAAACAAAACAACGCCAATTGGAGATGCAACACGAACATGACAAACAACAAGCAACTCTGGCTATAGAATGTCGTCAACGAGAATTCGCGTTGGAAACTTCACCCCTCGCTCAACGCCAGCAAACTACCGCCAATCTTCCCGTCAGTTTCAATATATCACATGCAAGTAAGTTAATGCCACCATTCGTAGAAGCAGAAGTTGATGTGTTTTTCACCACCTTTGAAACCCTTGCTAATCAACTTAGTTGGCCTGCCGACCAATGGGCAACCCTTCTCAGAGTACATCTTACAGGTAGAGCTGCAGTTACACTCAGTACTTTGGCGTCTGAGAATGATTACCAGACTCTGAAACAAGCAGTGTTGGACGCCTACCTACTCTCCACCGAAAGTTATCGAAGGAAATTCCGTGACCACCTGAAGGCAAGTACCACTACCTTTCTCGAATTTGCTAATACCAAAAGGAGATATTTTATGAAATGGCTGGAAGCAGCACATGTCTCTACCTTTGCAGAACTCGTCAACCTCATGCTAGTTGAAGAATTCTTGAGGCGTGTGCCGCCTCCTGTCCGTCTATATTTAGCAGATAAAGAAGAAACCGACTACCTAAAGTGTGCTAAGTCGGCTGACACTTACAGCCTCATCCACCGGCTGACACCAGAACCATCTTCCAGTAAGAAGTCGTGGTACAGTTACGAGAAAGTGGGCCCCGATCAAGCTGGCTCGCAATTGTACTGTAAGTATTGTAGACTCTATGGACATACCATTGATAAATGTGGGAAGGCTCAATACAAAGGAAACACCGAATCACCTAAACCCAAGCAGACTCCTCCTAAGTCCGGTAAGCCTGTGATGAATGTTGGTGTTCATGGTAATGATCTTTCTCTTTTCAGTAAACACCTGTATACTGGAACTGTCTCTGCCAACTGTTCAAATCCGGAGGGACGTTTCAAACTGAAGATCTTGAGGGACACAGCGGCTCTTCAATCGATTATTTTGAAGTCGGCTGTGCCCAACATCGCCTACACCGGAGAAACTGTCTTCATCACTGACCTCACTGCTACCACTCCTTATCCTCTCGCCAGAGTCCACCTGGATTGTCCCATCGTGACCGGAGAAGTCCAAGTCGCCATCAGGAAAAAGCCTTTTCCCATGCCTGGAGTGCAACTTCTCCTGGGCAACGACTTGGCAGAAGACCTGCAACCGACAAACATGATCGTCATGGACAAACCCCAGGTGTGTACCTCTGTGAAGGATAATCCCATCTTTGTGTATGTTCCAGCAAAGGTTCAAGAGAGTGATGAAGTTTCTCCTCCGGTTTTAGTGACCACCCGTGCACAAGCTGCACGACCACAGCCAGCTGACTCTACTGCTACCGCTGTCCCTCAAGACCCTCAGAAACTACCCCCGAATCTGACCAAGTTTTAGTTCCGTAAGTTACAGAGAGAAGATCTTACCTTGACACCATTATTTTTCCAGGCTGAGACTCAACCTGACAGTATTCCTGGGTTCTTCCTAGAGAACGAGTTGCTCTACCGCAGATATAGACCCAGTAAACTGAAGGAGGAGGACGATTGGGCCAACGTCGAACAACTAGTGATTCCTGCCAGCCTGCGGCCAACCTGGCCCACGGAGCACTTTCGCACTACGGATTTAACAAGACCTACCATGGAATCCCTCAAGACTACTACTGGCCAGGTATGGTAAATAGCGTCAAACGGTACGTCAAACAGTGTCATACATGTCAGATGGCAGGTAAACCGAACATCTCTATTCCCAGAGCACCACTGACTCCCATACAGGTGCCTGCAGAACCTTTCCACAGACTTATTATAGACTGTGTTGGTCCTTTACCTTGGACCAGTTCTGGTAACGCCTATATCTTAACCATCCTGTGTCCTACCACCAGATTCCCCATAGCAGTTCCAGTAAAGAACATTACGGCTGCTACGGTTGTGAAACACTTATTGAAGATCTTCACCCAGTATGGGTTTCCAAGGGAGGTTCAGAGCGACTGTGGCACCAACTTCACCAGTGATCTCTTCAAGAGGACACTGGAAGAGTTCAACATCAAACAGGTATTGTCCAGCGCCTATCATCCTGCTTCACAGGGTTCTCTTGAGCGTAGTCATCAGACTATTAAAGCACTCCTGAAGAAGTTTTGTAATGAAACCTCTAAGGATTGGGATAAGCAAATAGACTTAATCATGAGTATATTTAGAAGTCTTCCCAATGAGTCTCTAGGAGTATCTCCTTATGAGATGCTCTACGGACGTAAGTGCCGTACTCCCCTCAAGGCTTTCAAAGACTCTCTACGTGATGCCACCTTGAGTGAGCATCAGAATGTGCCCCAGTTTCTTCAAAACCTTCAACACATTCTAGAGAGGGTCCACAGTTTTGCCCAAGATAATCTATTGAAAGCACAAGAGAGGATGAAGACTCATTACGACCAGACCAGCAAAGGAAGGAAATTTAAACCGGGAGACTTCGTACTTGCTTATTTCCCTATCCCAGGTTCTCCTTTACAAAACAGGTTTTCAGGACCCTACCGCATCAAGGAGTGCAGAAACAACCTCAACTACGTTCTAGAGACTCCAAATAGGCGGCGGAAGACCCAATTGTGCCACGTCAACCTCCTGAAGCTATATCTCCTGAAGTCAACCTCCTGAAGCTCCTCCCACTGTCATGATTAATTACTCGTCCTTTAAAGAGCCATACATCCACAGTGAGACCTTTCCTGCTTCGCCTCCCGAAAGCACTGACAAGGAGTCAGCGCTTTCTAATTCGGAAATCCTAACTGATCTTCCCAATTATTTTCTGGACAATCATAGTGCACCTCTTGTCAAGATCTTCAAAGAACATCAGGAGTTGTTCCGAGATGATCCACAAGAGTGTAATGTTACCCAGCACGACATACAACTGCTCCCTGACACCCGGCCGATTCGTCAACCCTTCTACCGAATCAGACCTAGCAAGAAGGAAGTCATGCGTGCTGAGGTGCAGTACCTCTTGGATCATGGACTGGCTACACCTTGTGAGTCCCCCTGGGCCTCACCCTGTATCTTGGTGCCAAAACCCCAAGGTAAGGTGAGACTGTGCACGGATTACCGTAAGTTAAATAATGTGACTGTCAAGGATGCATACCCCTTGCCAAGGATAGATGACATTCTTGACGCCATTGTTAATGCCCAGTACTTGTCCCAAGTGGACTTGCTTAAGGGGTATTACCAAGTGTGTCTAACAGAGCGAGCCAAAGAAATATCTGCCTTTATCACTCCCTTTGGACTTTTCAGATATGAACGCCTTCCTTTCGGACTATGTAATGCCCCGGCCACCTTTCAGAGAGCTGTCAACCGCGTCATCCAGGGCTTGGATAACACCTACGCCTATTTGGATGATATCGTCGTAGCATCCAAAACCTGGAGCGAACATCTGCTCCAGCTGCAACGACTGTTCGCCAAGCTCCTGACAGCCGGCCTCACCATCAACCTGGGCAAGTCCACCTTCGCCAAAGGTAAAGTGTGTTATCTGGGTCATGTAATTGGGAGTGGCAGCCTAGCTCCGTTAGACACACACACTCAAGCCATCCAGCATTATCCACAGCCTACCACCAGGAAGCAGCTCCTGCGCTTCCTTGGTCTTGCCTCCTACTACCGTAGGTTTGTGAGAAATTTTAGTACAGTCGCCACACCATTAATCACTTTAACCAGTCCCATGCAACGGTATAATTGGACCATGCAGCAAACCGTTGCTTTCGAACAACTCAAATTCTTCCTCTGTTCTAATCCCATTCTCGCCTCGCCAGATATCACCAAGCCTTTCGTCCTTCATGTCGACGCCAGTGGTACCGGCATCGGTGGTGTCCTGATGCAGCAACGAGGCGAAGAGGTTCTACCTGTCAGCTACTACAGCTACAAGTTGAAACCCCACCAGAGGAACTAAAGCACTATTGAAAAGGAGCTACTCTCCATCGTCCTGAATCTCCAGCACTTTGCTCCATACCTACAAGGTGCCAGGTCTACCACCATCTTCTCAGACCACAATCCTCTCCGCTTCTTACATCAAGCCCAATTCCATAACCAGCGTCTTCTACGATGGGCTTTATATCTGCAAGATTTCAACCTGGAGATCCACTATATCAAGGGTTCTGACAACATCATAGCCGACGCCCTCTCCAGAGTCTATGAAGTAGAAGCAACTCCAACTATTACTCCACCACATGAAGACGTAACTTCTTCCAGAACCACAGGCTTCGGGGGAGAGTTGTGACGATAATCTGTTTCAAGAGAGATTGAGCCTGCTCTTCCCTACATCATTACGTCAAAGTACAAGATACTATATAGAAGATACATCCACCAGTATCGCCAAACGTTTTGCCCAGAGAGCAAATCGTACCCAGCACACCCCAACACCTGGCCACAGCCCGTAACCAGCAAACTGCTCATCCTCTGCCTGCCTGTTGCTGATTGGCTGCTGTCTCGTCGCACCTGCACTCCGCCACCACCACAAGTCGACGTCTGGACTGCAGCGCGCCAGTCTCGTCAGAATATCTTTGTGCTCCATGA